>NC_083277.1:95662608-95868891 GCF_963506605.1 Zootoca vivipara
ACAGCCCGGCGACCCAGAGAGTAGCAGATGATGGGGGCAGCGGGAAATAAGGTCCAGCAAAAAAAAAACCTAGGCCAGCATGGGCATGTTGGTTCCCACTGGGGATGACACTGGTTGTGTTATGGTTGTCATATGGAGCCATGTCTTGAAACAATATACGGATATGAAAGCACAGGTCTTTCATTTAATAAGGAAGTAGGGTGGACTTTGTGTAACCATGGCCTTAGAAATGTCAAATCCTCCAAAATGAGGGACAGGAGCTAGCAGGGATGGCCTCTTTTTTTTAAATCTTTTATGTGTGATATAATCACATTTTGTTTGGCCTTTTTTATCTTTTATGTGTGATATAATTACATTTTAACTACTAAAATGTAGGATGGGTGACACCTGGCTTGAGAGCAGTACATGTGAAAAGGATCTAGGAGTCTCCGTAGACCACAAACTTGACATGAGTCAACAGTATGATGCAGCAGCTAAAACAGCCAATGCAATTCTGGGCTGCATCATTAGGAGTATAGTGTCTAGATCAAGGGAAGTAATAGTACCACTGTATTCTGCTCTGGTCAGACCTCACCTGGAGTACTGTGTCCAGTTCTGGGCACTACAGTTCAAGAAGGATACTGACAAGCTAGAACGTGTCCAGAGGAGGGCAACCAAAATGGTCAAAAGCCTGGAAACGATGCCTTATGAGGAACGGCTTAGGGAGCTGGGTGTGTTTAGCCTGGAGAAGAGAAGGTTAAGGGGTGATATGATAGTCATGTTCAAATATATAAAAGGATGTTATATAGAGGAGGGAGAAAGGTTGTTTTCTGCTGCTCCAGAGAAGCACACACGGAGCAATGGATTCAAACTACAAGAAAGAAGATTCCACCTAAACATTAGGAAGAACTTCCTGACAGCAAGAGCTGTTCAGCAGTGGAATTTGCTGCCAAGGAGTGTGGTGGAGTCTCCATCTTTGGAGGTCTTTAAGCAGAGGCTTGACAGCCATATGTCAGGAATGTTTTGATGGTGTTTCCTGCTTGGCAGGGGGTTGGACTGGATGGCCCTTGTGGTCTCTTCCAACTCTATGATTCTATGATGCTATATCTTTTTCTTCTTATAATATTTTTATATTTTATATTTTTAGTTGTACTTTTTCCTCTTTTATCTTTATTTTCTATAATTGACATTTTATTAATAAAATATTACTAACAGAAAAAGGATGTTTTGGTTTACATATTATTTTAGAAAGTGCTAATTAGGTAGATTTGCCCATAAATGTGAACTGAACCAAATTTTTCCCATCCCTAATAAAAATAGAACTGATTGGACAGGATGAATCCTGCAGTTCAACAACAGCCAAAGTTGCTGACTGTGCAATATTGAGGAATGTGGGGATGTTTTGCCACATCTAATATATGGATATGTAAAGCATAAACAATGCCAGGCAGATTTCACTGTAGTTTCCTCCTCTTCCAGTATTACATTACATGTATAATCTGAGGGATGTCATGCAACACAGAAACTTCTACACTAATCTGAACCTTGGCATACTTTCCAACTCTGTTGTGCAAGAGGAACCTAATCTTGGAAGGAAACTTTTTGGCTCCAAGACAAGGAAGAATATCTGCCCTAAATATTCCTGTGGAGAGTCATATGAATTTGAATACTGTACATGATTCAGAGCCCTGTTTGTCAAGTGATAATTTCAAAATATCGTGAAAGCTTAGTGTGACATTCATGGAGGGAACTTTACTAAAGCAAAGCTTTGGGTGCACTGGCAAGGCTTTTTTTCTATGCACAATTAATTGTTCTTGTTTTTCAAAATTTCTGTAACAACACAAGTAACAAACATAAACAGCAAAAAAATTTTTAAAAAGCATCACATCATTTCATAATACCATTAAGAAGATTGTTGTTGTTGTTGTTTAGTCGTTTAGTGGTGTCCGACTCTTCGTGACCCCATGGGCCAGAGCACGCCAGGCACTCCTGTCTTCCACTGCCTCCCGCAGTTTGGTCAGACTCATGTTGGTAGCTTCGAGAACACTGTCCAACCATCTCGTCCTCTGTTGTCCCCTTTTCCTTGTGCCTTCAATCTTTCCCAACATCAGGGTCTTTTCCAGGGAGTCTTCTCTTCTCATGAGGTGCCCAAAGTATTAGAGCCTCAGCTTCAGGATCTGTCCTTCCAGTGAGCACTCAGGGCTGATTTCCTTCAGAATGGATAGGTTTGATCTTCTTGCAGTCCATGGGACTCTCAAGAGTCTCCTCCAGCACCATAATTCAAAAGCATCAATTCTTCGGCGATCAGCCTTCTTTATGGTCCAGCTCTCACTTCCATACATCACTACTGGGAAAACCATAGCTTTAACTATACGGACCTTTGTCGGCAAGGTGATGTCTCTGCTTTTTAAGATGCTGTCTAGGTTTGTCATTGCTTTTTTCCCAAGAAGCAGGCGTATTTTAATTTCGTGACTGCTGTTACCATCTGCAGCGATCATGGAACCCAGGAAAGTAAAATCTCTCACTGCCTCCATTTCTTCCCCTTTGATTATACACAAGCAATCAAAGTGAAGAGTGGAATAAAAAAGAGTGAAGAAAGGAGAAAAGGGTATTTTTCCAGGACAAATCCTCATTTTCATTCTAAGAGTTGCCATAAAGATCCATAGTTAAATGTGTCTTCTTTATTTGCTCTTCAAAATATGGCAACCCTAGAGAGGGGATAAGACTCTGGCAGATCACACAATGGTCCTGGATGGAAGTTTCAGACCTCACAGCATATTTGTGTGTGCACATATTTCATATGAAGGTATTTCATATGCTCTTCCAAGCAAAGGAAGAGAAATATTCTGTTCAATTGCGGCAGGTATGGCATCACCATCTGTAAATTCAGTGTTATCCCACAGAAGTGGCTGGATGGTGAGAGCAGCAGTTTGAAAATGGAGATGGAGGGAGCCCCAATGCCATATGCATACAACGAATGAGGTGGGGGTGAGTCACTCTGTGGAAATTTAGGGAGCATTATGTACTGTATATGGGTCTCCATGTGGTTGGCTGTGACATGGATAAAAGGCCACTGCTGTTTCCTAGTCTCTGGAACCCAGAAACTATGGCTCCCACTCATTCTGCATTCACTTTCCCAGTTTCTAGTGCTTTTAAGCACATAATTTTATCCACAATGCATACCTACTTTTATCAAATACTACTGCTCAATGCATTGCCTTTCAAACCAGCTTCACATCGAATGGAGTCTTTAAGCCACTCCAACTTCATCTCTCACCAAAGTGTGAACACCTTTGCATAGGATAAAAGTATCTCCACCCTGTGAACGCTCCCTGGTGCCTACAAAAACAGAAACCAACCTGACCCTAATGTACCTGTTCTGATGTAAACTGCTAGGGTGGAAAAGAGCTGCGAAACAAAACAAAAACAAAAACTTCATTGTGTGTGCTCTAAGGCGGTAATGGGAGCACGCCCTGCATCAGTGACAGTCAATTATTAGATCCTTATCAATGACAATAAGGTAGGCCCACCCTCTGCTCTCAAAAATATATACAGTGTAGAAACCAAGCGCCAGAAAGTCTTGTCTTTTCTCAGCTATATATGGAAAGTGGACAAAGGTAACACAGTGACTGAGAAAAGTTGACCTCTTGAATGTCATCTCAGATTATGCATATCCTGATTTTGCTGAGGGACAACCCTCTTTCTTGCCATTCTAAAAACCGCAGTAGGCTACTTCCAGTTCTGATAATCTAAAATAGTTACCCAATATTCTAACCAAAACTGCAAATTATATCATTTTCACATAGTTCATGTTCCATGCCTAGGTATACTTTAGGCATAAGCAAAACTGTTCCTTGCTCTCATATATATATATATCTGACGATGTTATTTCCTTCTCTGAAGCTGTCACTTCTTTTTACTGATCTTACACTTCTTTGTAAGTATGAGATGTCAGCTCCTAATGACAGCTCATTACTTTTCCACAGGCAAGACAAGTACCTTTTAGCCTATATGCTTGGCTATGCAGCTTTGGACAGCATCTTGGCCCTTCTCAGCAAACTTCGGGGTGTACTTCTTTTTCTCCAGCAACCCTAAATATGTTGTTTGGCTAAGCTAATTTGTAATACATACTTTTTCAAGCAATTTAAAGCAGCTAATCAATCAATTCACTACTGAAAAGTTTAAAATAAATGAATCCTCCTGAACAATCCAATCAGAATAATTTCATAGGTGCCTTAACTTTATCTGCAATTCTCACCCCTACATTAAATTTTGTGAGTTGCAGCTGCCAAGTAAATCCTTGCACAATTCAATGCAGAAGGAAGAAAGGGTGTTTAGTGTAGGTCGTGTGTATACAATTTCAGTGTCACAAACAAGGTATCAGTGTCCATTCTATGCTACAGTAAGGCATTTCAGACAACCCTTTCCCAAATAACTTGTGTAAATGATGTCTCAGGAGGCCTGCTCCATTCATGTATTCAGACCCCATCAGAAGGATTGGACTATATATAAACATTTCTGTGCCTTTAAACTGTAGCTCAACGTTTCACTAACAGCTAGAGGAGGATAGTGGAGCAAGTAGTGGTTGTATCAGGGGATGGCAAACTTTTGGTATGCTTGATCCTGTTCTGGTTAGCAAATGGCCATGTGTGAGAAATTCAAAGTGTTCTGTTTTTGACCGTATCCTCAAAGCACATTGGGACTCAACATGCTTTTCACCATCTTGGGAACCTGTAGCTTTCCTAGGCTCAACCATATCATATTGAAGGAAGGGCATTGCTTGTAATAGGCATGCAACTTCAGAATGCCAGAAACAACCTTTATTTGTTATCAAACAGAAAACAGCAAGAAAAGATCAGGCAGTGAAATCCCCAGCGGGTGGCTTCACTTCAACTTTATTATTACAGTATCCCCATTCTTCAGAAGGGAATCTAAAATGAAGAGATAACAGCTAGCCAAATATTGAGTCAGTTCACATTTATGGGCAAATCTACCTAATTTGCACTTTCTAAAACAAACCAAAGCATCATTTTTCTGTTACTGTAGTAATATTTTACTAGTAAAATTTCAGTACTATACCATTAAACATTTGTGGTGTTAGGAGTCATTCTGCAAAGAAACAGAAAAGAGGATTGTAACTTTAAGAACCTTTTCTGTAAGTTCTGGGTGTGGTTTTCTAGACTGATTAGACACAGCTGGTGATGTGTAGAAAAGAATAGAAGTCGCAGCTTGAATTTTGCCTGCAGAGAGAGAACACCCACATGCTTTGTGTTTGTTGTTTTTGTATAGCTGTAATAAAACCTTTGTTTGAGTCTTTTACACTGGTCTCGTGATTCTGTCGTCTTCCACCAGAAGAAAAACCGCCTCCAACAGGTTATGGGCCCAGTCCTGAGTGGGCAGAAACAGAGCGTGGAAAAGAACCCAGGGACTGGAAGCGACTCAGTGTTTCCTAAGTGTCTGTTTGAGACCAGGAGCCGAACAATTCTTCAAGCCACGTGTGAGTAAAGACTTAGTGGAAAGCTGAAAGCTGGGTGCAGGGGCGGACAAAGGCTTTCCGGCGCCCAGGGCGGCACCGTGGGCATGGACCTGGGGGCGGGGCGTTGCCCACACAGCATGCATGCATGGCATCTCCACGCACAATGCATGTGCCATATGCACACAACGCATGCACAGGAAGCACATGATGTGTGTGCCCTATGCAGTGGCTCTGCACATGCGTGCTACGCAGCAGAGCCACCGGCAAACCTCAGTGCTGTATGGGGATGCTGCCACCCGCTGGGATCCTCCGCTCGCAGAGGATCCCAACGCTAGAGCGGCGCTGCCGGCAAGCCGCGAGCAAGCTGTAGAGTGATGTTTTTAAAAAGCCTTGCTTTGCAGCTTGCTCGCTCACTGGCTTGGTGTGCGCTTTCCTTTCCTGGGTGAGGGGTGGGCCAGGGAGAGGTGGGCGGGTGTTCCGATGCACTGAGCCCCAAAGAGGAAGCTCAGGGACATGTGCATGGGCTTAAATAGAGGTCCCTCGATCGATTTGACTGATGGCCCACTGGCCCAATTGCACCCGGGATCAAGCGACGTCCAATAGGGTGTTGTGGCCATTCAAACATTCCCACCCACAACACATGGTCTGGTTGCCAGGCTGCACCGCAACATGTGCCCTCTTGTTAGGGAGGACCAGATCAATACTGCATCCCTTCAGTGCAATTCATAGCATGGTACAGCAAAGAAATTGAATTCTTAGGGTGTGTAGTAGGTTTGTCTATTAGCCTATCATAATGAAAGGAACAATGCCTATCTGTGTTGTAATTCAGGAACTGTCATTCAGTTGAACCTATTAGTTTTGTTTAGGCTAAATAAATTGCATTTATGGACTTTCTTCATACATGCAGTTGTGGGGACTAAAGGTAGAAATCATCTTGCAGAAGTCCATTAAAATGAAATAGGAGCACCACTGCCCTCTTTTGTTGCTCTTAATCATTGCAATGGCATTTATGCAAGTGAGCTTCCCAGTGTATTTGTGCTACACAGAATTCAAAGCAGAGACTGAAAGCTCATTTTTACTGCTCCCTGCTGACCCCTGGTGGTGGTCCCCTGACATGACCCATGAATCTATCTGTGACCTGGATACTGAGTCAGAGCCTGCAGGGTGAGCAGATGCTGCACTGGGTCAACTTCAGGGATTAGAGTTGACTGCTGAAGATCGGAAGGCCACTGAACCTCCCACACTATTTTCATCCATGTTCAACAACACGTAAGTATTTATCTCAGAAGTTCCCACAATCCCAGCAACATTTCCAAATGCAGGCTGTCAAGGGAGAGCAATGCTATGGAAAGCTGGTGCAACGCTCAGCAGGGGTGCTGTGGCTTCAGCTCATGCTGCTGGAATCCTCCCCAAATTGCTATCCATTATAATGGTACTTCCAGAGAATGGCAAAGGCATAGCTGCCAAGTCTCCCGTTTTTCACGGGAAACCCCCGTATTTTAAACCGTTTCCCGCTGGCAGCCTGGATTGGAAAAAATCCCATAAATCCCCCGGATTTCCTACCTGCCAGGGAGCTGAGGGAGGCTCCATTTTGGGCCCTGGTGCCGCCTGATTTCCGGTGCCCAGACATGGGCAGCGCGGTACTGGAAGTCGCTTCTACGCATGTCCGGACATGCGTTGAAGCAACTTCCGGTGCCACTCCGCCCATGCCTGGGCACCGAAAATCAGGTGGCGCCGGCACTGGAATTTGCTTCTACGCATGTCCAGACATGCATAGAAGCGACTTCTGGTGCTGCGCTGCTGCTGATCCCGCATTTTTCAGCGGGAGACTTGGCAGCTATGGGCAAAGGCAGTTTCATTGTGCTAATCATTCTGATTTTCCCAAAATACACCTCAAGAAAAAGAAGAAAAAGATGGCTACTTATACTGTTGGATAACCGAAATGATTTCTTCTCTTGGATGAAAAAAACAATTTAAACAGCAAGTATTGTGGCGACTGCACATTAGAAAACACAACGAACATGGGAGTCTCACCTAAGCATTTCATAGTTACAGGTAGGTAGCCGTGTTGGTCTGAGTTGAAACAAAATAAAAAAATTCCTTCAGTAGCACCAACTAAGTTTTTATTTTGGTATGAGCTTTCGTGTGCATGCACACTTCATCAGATACTCTGAAACAGAATCCACCAGTCCCTTATGTATATTCAGAGGGTGGGGGGTGGGAGTGATGGTAATGGGTGATGGGCTGATAGGAGTGGTAAACCTGTTGATGACTGTTAACGACTGTTAATGACTGCAATTGGTCTTGCGGGGGGGAGCAAGGGCTGAGGTGCTAAGGAAAGCTTGCTCATGTATAATGAGATAAGAATCCTATGTCTTTGTTCATTCCATGTCAGATTTGTGTCCATTTATCCTTTGGCGTAGGGTTTGGCCTGTTTGTCCAATATAGAGAGCTGAAGGGCACTGTTGGCATTTGATTTCATGTTCACTTTTGGGCATTGCTTGAAAGTCTTGTCTTTGATAGCTCAAAGGAAATGTCTGTTGGGGCACACTTCCAAGAAACAAAGGGTGGCAACAGCATTTTTTGCTTAGGGTAGGAACAAATATTCTGCCAAACAACAGAACAATGGAATCCTGATCAAGAAGAGAAAATTAGGAAAAGTTCCAGGAAGCAGGAAACGAAGGCATGTTATGCCTGATAAGCTACTAAATGAACCTACCCTGTTTCAGTCATCATGTTAGATTAAATACAAAAAACACTGGAACTTTAATTCTTTTATCGCAACATTTAACAAGGTGTGCTTATGTTATGGTACATGCATTTTTGTATTTTTATGTTGACGTGTCTCTTCTTCAGCCCAGTGGAACCATATTTTCAGTACTGTCAAGGACAACATCCAGATCACTTCTGAAATATTTTGCCTTGAGGGATACTTACGAAAGGAAACATTTAAATAATGAAAATAAAATAAACACTTTCTAAGTCCTAGAACAAACAGTTTGAATCCTTGTGAACAAGTTGCTTGAGGATTTTTGTTTCTAAATTCACATTTGAATGAGCTCTAGCGAGAGTGAACACCAGGACTGGAATACAACTCACTGTCCCTAAATACAGGTAGGTAGCCGTGTTGGTCTGCCGTAGTCGAAACAAAATAAAAAATTCCTTCCAGTAGCACCTGTTGGTCTCTAAGGGGCTACTGGAAGGATTATTATTATTATTTTGCCCCTAAATAATTTGGGCTCAAGGACAGGCAGCAAAATCTGGGCTCAGACAGGCAGTAAAATTTACCAAATATGCCCCCCCCCCCAAAAAATCTTCTCTCTTTGGTGATCACTCATAGCCGAGTAAGATTGTCTTCCATAAACACAGTTTTAACAATGAGTCTGTAAGTGACTGTGGAGGCCAATTCTGGATCCACACGTCCTTCCACAGTGGGGACATTGGTTTCTGGGCGGGACTTGATCATGGTGTGGATTTGCCAAGCGTGCCTTCCTCTTAGCACGTTTCTCCCTTGCATCCTGAGATTGAGTGCCTTCAAAGCCCATGACACCTTTGGTAAAGGCTGTTCTCCAACTGGAGCGCTCGCAGGCCAGTATTTCCCAGTTGTCAGTGTTTATACTACATTTTTAAAGATTTGCCTTGAGACAGTCTGTAAACCTCTTTTGTTGGCCACCAGCATTACGCTTTCTATTTTAAAGTTCGGAATAGAGTAGTTGCTTTGGAAGACGATCATCAGGCATCCGCATAACATGACCAGTCCAACGAAGTTGATGTTGAAGAATCATTGCTTCAACCCATACACATATGTAAACAGCAGATTTTGACAGTTTATAATGCCTTGCATTGAGATTATGCACACTGTACCCATGGCAAAACAATGTACCTCTCTTAAAAAGGTAAAGGGCCCCCTGACCATCAGGTCCAGTTGTGTCCGACTGGGGTTGCGGTGCTCATCTTGCTCTATAGGCCGAGGGAGCCAGCGTTTGTCCGCAGACAGCTTCCGGGTCATGTGGCCAGCAGGACAAAGCTGCTTCTGACGAACCAGAGCAGTGCACGGAAACGCCGTTTACCTTCTACCTGAGAGTAAGCCTGCAAGGAAGCCAATTACAAAAAGGCATTTGCTTCTGCATTACTTCAGGCAGTGTCGGGAATGAAAAAGAGAAGAGGCAGGTTGCTGCTTGCCAGCATGTGCCACCGTTTTCTTGTTCCACTTCAATCCAGGCATGAGCCCATCCTTTAGGTGTAGCAGAGCACCCAGTGGCTTCAATTTGACGATGTGGCTGGGAGGATGCCTTGTGACTGGATGTCACTGAACAACAACTGGCACATTTCCATCTGCATAAGAGCCGCCCTGAGCATGTGATTTGGGGCCTTCCATGCTCAGTGGCCTTTATAACTACAGGGAAAGCCTATTGTAACATTTATGGAGGGAACTGCTCCGTAGAAAAGCTCTGGTGTGCACTGCCAACCTACTTGTTGGTTAGTGTGATGTGAAGCAACTGGGACAACTGCCAGCGGGCGACAGTCAAGTGTCTATTTCAAGAGAAAGATACTGACTGGGCTATGTATGCTGCTGTCTCCCTTCTCCTATTGACCACCTGCCTGCCCTCAGGATGGATGGTGAAGCAGAAGGCCCTGGATGACTACGTCAAGCAGCATGACCCTCACTACAGTTACACCCTCAAGAACAAGGAGGACAGGCCAGATGTCACCATCTATACCCTCAACATGACCTCTCTGAAGTGGCTGGATGGTGAGAGCAGAGGATGGCAGTTCTTTGCTTGCCCTTTTCATTTGAGGAGGATGGGAAAGAGCGGGGAGGAAGCCTAATGTGATGAGGAGGCTGCTAGATGGGTGTGATTGCTCTGTGGGAAGTAAGGAAACATGAGGAGCAGCAGCTACAGGCCTAGTCTCCCTGTGGCTGGCTAGAAAAGGGAGCATGGCCACTTCCTCAGCCTCTGGGGAAAACATACTTCTGAGGCAGAGATCAAGACATGGGTCCAAGCAGGACCCTTTAAAGTCATTAATTAGCACAAATTATTAAGGTTTGAATTAGAAAACTTTGTAAGGTGAAGGTCTGATAAAAGGGTGAAGTTGTCCTGTCTGAGAATGTAATGAAGAAGGAATGGTCTACCATCAACAGATCAACTGCAGGGCAACTGGGAGCTAACCTTAAATTAATGCAGAGGTCTGTCCTGGGTCATGCGACTTTCTTGGGTCAGCAGTATTCTCCTACCAAATTTCTCCATATCCCAGACACTTCCAAAATCTGCCCACAATGAATTGTTCACTTCAGAGCCCAATCCAACGTGAAATGTAACTTTTCAGATATTGCTGCATCCTGCTTGAGCATGAGGAACAAGATACATGCCCCAACCTCCAGTCATTCTAAATTTTCCTGACTGCTTTTATGATGACTCTTTTTTTTTACTTAGTGATTGTTCTTTTGGTGCAGATTCACATGTGAATCAGTACACTGTTCTTACTGTTATCTGCAGGAGTGGCTCAACATCCCTTTCCATTTCTCTTCCTTCCATGCTCCATTTTTTGAGCTATGATTGATGCGGTAGATGGGATTTGGAGTCTAACAGCATCCCTGCCCTAATTGATTTGGGGGGGGGGGCTGGTTACCTTCCTTTCATTTCATCTGTCCTGACTGTGTGTGTGTGTGTGTGTGTGTGTGTGTGTGTGTGTGTGTGTGTGTGATTTCTCTACTATTAGACAAATATCAGTTATGTTTCTGTGTATCCATTCAGATTCTGAAGTGGATGCAACAGTTTGGTGGCATGAACTGATCATTGTTGTCCCCACAAACCCCAAAATGACGAGCGCCTGTTTGCTGATGATTGGGAATGGAAGAAATGATGATGTCCCTCAACCCATGGACTTAAGCGTTGAAGAAGCCATTATGACAGCAAAATCTGCTGGGTTGTAAGTATCAGGAAGAATCCCTGAGAAATGATTATGACACCAACTCTGCTTTGTTAACACTGTTAAAGGAATTAGTATCCCTACTAGAATAGAGAACTGTGAAGCAGATGTTTAATGGTAATCTAAATCAATCCACTGTATTCAAGAAAGTTTCTTTATGCTTTTTTCTTGGGTTATCTGCCTCTCAGCTCCCCAGTACATATGTACAAATTATGACCAAGATGTTTCTTTAATTCTTTGTCACACATACTCAGATCAGGCATTCAAATCATTTAAGAAACTATAATGACCATGACCTACTGTTAATTAAAATGGCAGCAAAAGGAGAGGAAATTAATATCGGTTTGCTGTTCTCTGAACTGCTGTAATAGTGTGTGTGTGTGTGTGTGTGTGTGTGTGTGTGTGTGTGTGTGTGTGTGGATTTTAGCAAATTTTATGACTGGCCCCAAAGCCATCCAGAGCTGTAGGCTCTGGTTGCTTTGGCATCATTGTCTGTCAATCACAAAGCGTATTTGCTTGGGTTGATGTTATTTTCAAAGAAGCATGAAGCACTTTCACAGCCATTGCCGAACAGATACTAATGACTAATACTTCGCTTTGTCTCTGAAGTTGCACAGCTATTTTGAGGCAGATCCCAAACCAGCCAGTTACCTACCATGTAAGTGCTCTTCCCACACTCTCTTTCATACTCTTATGTGTGTCCACAGAATGAATTGATTGGGTGTAGGGATGTTCACATCTGACAGTTTTGATTTCTCTGTTTCTCATCCACACACACACACCCCCAATCAAATCTAAAGTTCAGTTCTCCACAATTACGCACCCGTCTATGGAATTTTTTTTAGCTGCTTGTGACGTTTCATCAGTATTTTAGTGCAATTTTCTCCGAATAAGCACATTGTGTGTGTGTAGTTTCCCCTAATGTACACATTTTTGCAAGCACTTTCCCCTAATATTATGCATTTTAGATGTTATTTTTTCCTAATACATCATTTACTTATTATTAGTCTCCTTCCACACACATATCTCTAGGCAATTTACAATAAACCAGGTAAAAAAACAAAAACAACACAATAAGCAGGAGATATATTTTACGCGGGACACGGGTTGCGCTGTGGTCTAAACCACAGAGCCTAGGGCTTGCCAATCAGAAGGTCGGCGGTTCGAATCCCCGTGACGGGGTGAGCTCCCATTGCTCAGTCCCAGCTCCTGCCAACCTACCAGTTCAAAAGCACGTCAAGTGCAAGTAGATAAATAGATACCGCTCCGGCAGGAAGGTAAACGGTGTTTCTGTGTGCTGCCCTGGTTTACCAGAAGCAGCTTAGTCATGCTGGCCACATGACCCAGAAGCTGTATGTCAGCTCCCTCGGCCAGTAAAGCGAGATGAGTGCTGTAACCCCAGAGTCGTCCGCGACTGCACCTAATGGTCAGGGGTCCCTTTACCTTTACCTATATTTTAAACATATGCACACAACAGTCCAAAATAGACACCCATAGCAAAAGACCCATTCATCCAACGGGGAAAAGCTGTTGGAACAAAAATGTCTCCAATAGTTTGTAAAAAGTGCAGATAGTGAGCTGTCCCTGTTCTGTGGAACAGAATTCCTGCTGGGATACAGCACACACACACACTCTTTGAACCTTCCACAAACAATGGAAAACATTTTTTTTGTTTAGATACACTTTTCCAGCTGGATGAAATAGTCTCTACCATAAATGGTTTATGTTCAATTGTTCTCAAATTTATCTCCAGGCTGTTCTTATTTGTATGGGTTTTTAAAGCAGCTAAATGTTTGTAAATTGCCTTGCTACATGCATTGAAGGATATGCAAAAATAAACAAATAGAATAGCACGTGCGCTTTTGTGTGTGCATTATTTTGTTGGCATATTGCATCGTGAAATTCAGAAGTGTGAAATCTGCGTGGACAGATTCATTTCGTGTTTCATTTTGCATATTGCTTCAGACAACACAAATGAGGGACGTTGACGCTAAAATGTGAGCCAATTTGAATTTCTCCCCCATCCCTCATTGGTATTGTTTTCCAAAGAAAACATTTGTATTTCACTTTTGATATATTGATCCTCATTCTGTCAAGCAGAATCGCTCAACCTGTAACAGAACTGAATGAACGCATTGCTGTGCTAGAGTAATAGATCGTGGCAGTTCTCATTCCACATGGTATGAGAACTAGGGCAGACCTATCATGTTGTTCTAGGGGACAAGATGGGATACTTCAACCAAAAACTTTGATCTGTTTTGTTTCTAGAAAATCTCTATGCAAAAATGCAAGAATGGCATTGAAGATTATGCCGTTTTTTGTTCATGGCGGAAGTTCATAATTGACAAGATGGCACAGCCAGATGTGCTGATTCAGTTCCCAATGGTCAAGGTAACTCTGGCTCCTTCCTTCTTTCTGGATTGGTGGACAGACACTGCCAACATTCAGGAACATGTTGCTGCTTGTTCCCAGCAATGTAGTAATGCTAGAAGAGTTATTTTAAAGGTTTCTTAAGCTTTAAGAAAAAGCTTAATAGCAGCATGGGATCATTCTTTAGAGGAATCGTGGGTGGGGGTTGGGAGGGAGGTTAGGAGCGGGGGAGAGTCCCCCTCGTGCTGCTCAGCTGAGTGGGAAACAGTTGAGAGTGGTGAAAAAAGGTGCTGGACTTCAGAATAAAGTTGATCTTTATTCTAAGGCCCCCCCCCCCATTTTTTCCTACTGCTTGACTTAGCCATGGGAAGATATACTGTCGACCATGTAAGATTAGGCAGTGGTCCAGAAGCAGCCTGGGAAGTGCAGGTTGTACAGTTCTGAAGAGGAAATAGGAAAAAGGGCATGTTTCATGGAGACTATGCATACAGACTAGAGAATCTACATATGCCCAGAAAATGTGCAAAATGAAGTCAAGATACCATACATACATTTTCAAAGGTCTGTTTGGGATTATGCATAATGTCCAGATAATATTCAAAATTTAGTTGAAGATATGAACATTCTGCAAAGCCTATTAGGGATTATGTATAATTGCCAGTGATATACAAAATTCACTTGATATATGCACATTTCCCTGGCTTTGCTGGAAAGTATGTATGATGATCACAAATTCTACACAATTCCCTCTTCATTGAAGGATTATGTGCATATTCTGCTTGAGACCTGACGAATGAGCACAGTGTTGCAAAGAACTAAACACAGAATATATCAGAGGGTGAAATTAATTCATTTTGTTTCTAGGAGGAGGATTTGTAAAAAATATCAGTGAGCTGATGAGTGCTGATTCTTAAACCAGCACACTGTGTGTACCATCAGCATTGCCCTTGCAGAATACAGTATAGGGTGTCCCTGTTAAAGCTCTGAAGACAAACCTTATTGTGATGGCACTAAGATTATGCCATTCTAACAATAGAGTATCCTCAGGCTCTTTGCAAGTATGTCTTTTGAATTCCAGAGGCTGTAATCCTTTTGTCTTCTGTTCAGGCCACTGTGCGAGCCATGGACACCATAACAGCATTCTTACAGAAAGAATCTGCTGGAAAGATGAACATTGCCAAGTTCATGTTGACAGGTGGTTCCAAGGTAGGTATGAAGGTCTGTGCTGCTTTGCTTTCCGTGTATGTAACACATTATCTGTGGTTTTTTTTTTTTTTTTTTTTTGTTCCCAGTGCACCTTCCCAACCTCATTCTTTTGTCTCTTTTTGGCAGCGTGGCTGGACTAGCTGGCTTGCGGCAGCCGTGGATGAAAGAGTTGTGTCCTTTGCTCCAATTGTATTTGATCTTTTGAATATCATTAAGGTGAGAATCCAGTTTCTTCACAGTAAAGTAAAGAAGAGTAGAGAACAACGAGACTGTACAAAGGGCAATGCGCTATGTGTGTGTAGTAACTCTCCATTCTATAGGATTTCAAGTACTTAAGCTTTGGCACTTGCTGTATGGAAAGTCTTAATGTGCACAGAGGACTCACTTCTGGCTGCTTTGCTTTAGAGCTGGCATCATCAATACCGAGCGTACTGTGGCTGGACATTTGCATGGCGGCACATACATGAACTGAAAATTACTCGGAGGTTGGACACTCCACGGTTCAAGATATTAACTTCGCATGTTGATCCACTTGGTGAGCACTTCTTACTGTATGTTCTCAGATTTCTCTGATAAATGATATGGTAGCAGAAGAAAGGATAGTTGTAGAAACGGAGGGAACGGGCAATTTTGGTGGCGCTATTATGCACGAAACAAGCATGGAAGAGCATGGTGTTATGCAGAGGAATAGGGAATGGCTTGATCAAATGAAGTCTTTTCCACTTTGGTGTAGATCCATTATTTTGTCTGGGGTGGGGCAGTGTGGGTGGAGCAAGTAAGCAATCAAGCTGGTCACTGATTAGACACTTTTGCATGCTGTCCTTCAGCAGCCTGCCTTGAGTAAGTGTTCACTCCCTTCTGTCTTCCCCCACTCCAAACTTCCAACTCCTTTTCTTCTTCCTCTCTCATTTCTTCACTCCCCCTTCCTCTGCCTCTCCATGTTTCTTCCTCTTTAAGCCAGTTACCGACTTTGTTAAGCTACAACAGCCAAGTGGTATACAAATTTTGTTAAATAAGTTTCTGTTGTGGCATGTCATTAATTATATATAACCTGCAGACTTCAGCTTTTGCTTGACTGATTCTGGAAATCAAACGAATATGAGAACTGCTGCAATTTCAGCACCTGTGTCCACTGGACAGAATTCTCCCACGTCCTTACATCCTGCCCCCTGAGTGTGTGCCGCTCTTTAGGGATTTGTGGTTCTTACTCCATTCTGCTTATTCTCTATTGCTTCTGTGCAGTCTTGCTATCCTTTTTATGATGATTTATGATAAAACAAGGTAGTAGCAACCTGAGAACCATATGTTGGTCATTTCTGTAACAGCTAATTTTTCCATCCCCAGCATATAACGAACGATACTTAAACAAGCCCAAGTATCTAATCATAGCAGCAGGAGATGAATTCTTCCCTCTCGACGATTCCCACTATTTCTTCAATGAGCTATCAGGAGCAAAATATTTCCGGTGGGTTCATGCTGCTGCTCTCATTTTTCCTTATACTATCAAACACCAGCCCATGTTCTGCAAAACTACAATAAGGTGACTCATTCCGAGCCAAGAAAATCTGGATTCAAATCTGCATCAGTTACGTGCATTTAAATGATAACGCCTTTTTTCACTTAATTCTGTAATGTGTTACTGTTGTGCAATAATTCTGCATAGTCTAATCAAGGACAATGGCAAGGAGCTGTGCAGGACACCAAAGCCTCACCCTGATAACTGGAAACTTTAGTAGCTCCTGTGGCTTTTGAGACTTTACCAGGCACACACCCCACACACTCCCAAGCATAGGACAGGATTCAACTAACAAACTTTACCAATGGAAGCCCACACAAGGACTTCCACTGGCACAACAAGGTTTCCCCCCATTTCTGCACCCCCTTCCAGTTGGCTGGGGGGTTCAGGAGAACTCCTGGAACACAGGAGAGGAGATAAACAAACTCTCTTTTTTGGAGGAAGGGCAGAAGTGACCCAGGTTGTTAGACAGTCAGTGGATGGTGTTATTAACCCACCTTTGTAATTAGAACGATAAACATGCAACCAGTGAACAAAATGCTAGTTTAGCCATCACTCCAATCGACACGGCAATGTTTCTGATGAGTGCCTGCCACTTAAATTATTATTTTTATTCACTATGTTTCCATATCCCTCTGTCAATTTGCTTGCCATCTTACTAATTGAAAAGGATTTTCTTTCTTTCTTTCTTTCTTTCTTTCTTTCTTTCTTTCTTTCTTTCTTTCTTTCTTTCAAAAAGCCTGCAAAGCAGTTCTGCCCTCTGATGAGTTGAAACCTGATCACACAAAGGACACCAACCAATGGGTTCTGTGCAAAGGCAGCTTTTGCTATGTGGTTCAAATTAATCTATACTGCCTTAAAAACGTTTACAATTGTATTTACCCTCAATAATTCCTGGCTTCCTTGCAAGTGGGAAGTATGTTTTGTCTCCTCCTGTCTGTTCTCTCCCTATATTCTAAATCACATTTTAGTGCATTTGATATAAACCTTTACTTAATATTCATGGAGACAGGTCTTTGGAACCAATTAAATATTGTTAGAAGAACAGCAATTTCACATTTGAGTTCTTTAATAACTTTTTGGTGGGTAAAATCTGGTGATTTTCTGTTTTTAATTTGTCAGTAGAGCCTAGAACAGGCATCCCCAAACTGCGGCCCTCCAGATGTTTTGGCCTACAACTCCCATGATCCCTAGCTAAGAGGACCAGTGGTCAGGGATTATGGGAACTGTAGTCCAAAACATCTGGAGGGCCGAAGTTTGGGGATGCCTGGCCTAGAACCTGGCTACATATCCCTCCTGCAAAATTCACAGAGGCTTTGAATTAGAATACTCCCCCCCCCCCGCCTGTATATTTTTCTATATGTGTATATTCCAAAGAAGAAAACCCCATAAAGAGTCAAATTTCTGTGATTAGAGGAAATATGTAATTGCTTTGTCTATTGCAAGGGAGCTATTATTTCAAAAACCTCTCTGTTGCCCTGCAGGGCCACCCCAAACAACGATCACTTGATGACACGGGACCCATCGATAAAAGTATCGATTGCAATGTCGGTTATAAGCTTTTTTCTTAGCACCATTTTGAATCTGAAAATGCCCCAAATTTCCTGGAAGAGAACCGAGGTGAGGACAACTCAGGTTGCATTACATACTGTGCAACATAAGTAATTCAGTCATGAGACTTGTTTTATTATTTACTTCAAGCCATGGGTACACATAACCTTTTAACTGATGAAAATCATAGTTTATCAAGGACACTCTCTTAAGCTCAAGCTTACTAGGAAATTATCAGTATTATTGGAAGCAGGAAGCCTTGACCAATGTTCCCATAAATGACAGGAACAATTATGACATTTGGCCATTTTCTGAGGGCACTTGGTTGGTTTTGAGCTTTACTGGTAAATATTAGAATATTATGACATTTCCTTCTGGCCTTTTAATGTTACATTCAGATACAGTAAATATTTAAATAGGCTCTATTAGTATATTTATATGAATATGCCCCTAGAGGCAAAGCACAAAGATAGGTTCTTAATTTCAATGAAACTGAAAGGTTCTTAATTTCAATGAAAGCTATAGGTTGATTTCACACAGACTGTTTCCTGACACGTTTCTATACTAGCCAGCTAATTAGGTGGCTGCTGTTGAAATGAGATCTTTAGGATCTACATAGGAAGAACCATTGCACAGTGGTATTTGCTTTGCATGCTGAAGGTCTTTGGTTTGATCCCTGATGTTTCCACATAGGCCTGGGAGAGAAACCTGCTTGTAATCACCCTCGACAGCTGTTGCCAATCAGTGTAGACCAGGGGTCCCCAAACTACGGCCCCCGGGCCGGATGCGGCCCAATCGGCCTTCCAATCCGGCCCGCGATGACCCCCGCCGCCCGCTGCCGCCGCCCGCTCTCACGGCGCGCGGCGCAGCGACGATCTAAAAAATCGGCCAAAAATCGCCGAAAATCCTTTGTGCGCATGCGTATGGGCCTCTCCCGACCCGGAAGAGGTCATTTCTGGTGCACTTCCGGGTCGGGGGAGGCCCATACGCATGCGCACAAGCGATTTTCGGCGATTTTTTTCCCGCCCTCCGGCCCGCTGCACGCGCACTCCCCTGCCCTCCGGCCCGCCGCACGGTAAGTCTGGGGACCCCTGGTGTAGACAATACTGAGCTAGATGGACCCAATGGTCTGCTGCCTTATACCGAGTCGGTATAAGGCAGCTTCCTATAGAAAACTTTCATGTAGCTGATAGAAGAAATGGGTGATAGCTTGAGGAACACTTGATATTTCTGTCCTATTCTCTCTTTTTCTAGACAAAAGCTGCAGGCGTTATCGAGCTCTACACAGATACGGAGCCTTCAGCAGTTAAATGTTTCTTTTCTAACACTTTAGACGCTGAAAGGTAGGATTTATTGTGTATGATTTATTAATACAGATATACAGAGTTGATATGAATATACAAAGAATGGGACAATCTGTTAATCTTGGTCGTCTCTTTCTTAAATTCAGTTCTCCACATTTCTGCTGCATTTTGCAAATTACTGTGTTGTTGTTTTTTTAAAAAAAACCTCATGAAAAATTGCCAGCATTTTTGTGTGCTTTTCTCTTAATCTCCACATTTCTGTATGTCATTTTGTCAAATATGCATATTTTTGCAAACAATTCCCCCTAGTGCTTTTTTTGTTTCTTATTTTCACTAACCCATGCATTTATATACACACTTCACCCTAGAATTTCTGTGCACATTACTTGGCTTGAGAGCCACATTACAAACTTTGTAGACAGGTGAATTTTGAAGGATGTCTGTGTTTTGGTTTCCACATTATTTTTGAAAGTGTGACAATGAAGGTTCGCTTTTAAATCTCTACAAAGAAGCCATTGGGGTGTTTCCTTCCCTTCCCGGGTTCTGTGGGCGGGTTTTTTGGGGGTGGGGGTGCTATGCGCAGGGGCGGGATGCACATTTTGGGAGTGGGGTGGGCAGCCATTATAGTTTTTTATACGTTGCCTGAAATCCTTTTATATGTTTTCAAACCTACAAACAAGGTTCATCGGGGAACTCTGTGGGTGGATTACTGGATATGCTCTAGAACTTTTGAAATCGGGTTGGTGGTATTAAAGAACCATTAGAATGGCTGAGTCATTTGAGTAGTAGACAAAGAGTATTTTTTATTTCCTTAAACATAACGATCCCTTTTGCTTCAGTAAGTGAACTATTGCCTTGGGAGTGGTAAGGTAAAGGGACCCCTGACCATTAGGTCCAGTCGTGACCGACTCTGGGGTTGCGGAGCTCATCTCAGGTTATTGGCTGAGGGAGCTGGTGTACAGCTCCCAGGTCATGTGGCCAGCATGACTAAGTCGCTTCTGGCAAACCAGAGCAGCACACAGAAACGTCGTTTACCTTCCCGCTGTAGCGGTACCTATTTATCTACTTGCACTTTGACGTGCTTTCAAACTGCAGGAGCCGGGACTGAGCAATGGGAGTTCACCCCGCCGCAGGGATTCAAACCGCCGACCTTCTCATTGGCAAGCCCTAGGCTCAGTGGTTTAACCCACAGTGCCACACGCGTCCCACTTGGCAGTGGTACTTGTCTCCAAAAAGTAGCTTCCTCAGCACTCACTGTGTCGCCTCCTTCCCTTCTCATTCTCAGGCGAGACTTCAGACTGTTGGTAGCTCCTGGTCCTTCAGGTGTTTCACAACCCATATCTTGGCTTCCCTGCAAGGTTGAGAAAGTGGTAAGAGGATTTGGGATTGGGGGTTTCTCCAAGCTTCGTAACACAGTTGAATGAATCAAATGCCCACCCCTATGCACACAAGCAGTTCTTCAAAAATAAATTATTTCCTTCAAAGATGGGATTTGTTGCCGACACATTGAATTAGCCCATTTACAGTCATACCTCATGATACGTCCGCTGCGGGTTGCGTCTTTTCAGGTTACGGACGCGCCAAACCCGGAAGTCCCGGAAGTGCAGAAGCACTAAATTGCGCTTGTGCAGAAGTGCCGCATTGCGTCACACTCATGCACAGATGCAGCGCTTCAGGATTGCAAACATGTTGCAAACAGACCTCCGGAACGGATCCCGTTTGCAACAAGAGTTACCACTGTATTTGCAAAGTTCTTTTTTAAAAATTACACAGATAGTGAGTGTACTCAGTTAGGATAGTGGTGTGGTGTGGTGTGTGTGTGTGTGTGACATGCACCTGCTGGTTACCATTTGTGATGGGCTGTACAGCAAAGTCCATTGCTGTTGCTTCCACCTTAAAGGAGCAGAAGCTCATATGTAACAATAAGGCCCACTCAGGTTCCTTTAAGGTGGAAGCAACAGCAATGGACTTTGCTGTACAGCCCATCACAAGAGTCAAACAACCAAATAAAATGGGATTCTTTCATTATATAAGTTACCAAAAACATCCATAGGATAGTTTCATTTCAAAGCTCAGCAGAGTGTATTTCCATCCATGTTGCCCCAGGAGGTGTGAGCTAAAGAGCATTATCTTTATGCTGCATTTCTAAAAAGACCCATGCTAGAAGGTAAGCCCCACTAATATGTTGGGGCTCATGAGTCTATAGCAGAGGTGGGGGACCTCTTTTGAAATGAGAGCTGCATTTCCTTCAGGACAAGCTTGTGGAGGCTGCATGCCAGTGATGGGCAATGTCAAAGGCAAAAGTGAACAGAGCAATCAATGTGAATTCTACCATTGTGCAGTAGCCTAGTTTCTTCACAGTCACACTTCTTTCTCTATCCTCCATCCAGGCAAGCAAGAAGTATTATCAGACTCCAAGGACACATTCCAGCCAGGTGGGAAAAGTTTAGGAGGGAGGAAAGCACAGCTGGTGAGGGTTGTGGTTTAGAACTGTGGGTGTCCTGGAGATTATCCCAAGGGCCAGATAGAGAGGGCTGGAGGGCTACCCTTGGCCCCTGGGCCTGAGGTTCCCCATCCGTGATTAATGGAATGTTTTATGGTCGCCTGGAAAGAAGTGGGATGTAACCCCATCCCATCCTGCCCCACTTTGAGCACAGTCGCCATAGCTGTTCCACCCTACCCTGTCCTTGGGAGACTGAAGCCAGGAACACTCTTCTCCAGATTCACACTAGTGAACATTTTAGAATTTCATAAGCTCAGGGTTTACAAGAGCGCCTGCTACCTGTTCATTTCTCAGTGGCTTCTGTCTGATCTCATTACAGAAAACGGGTGTTTATAAGGCAGAAGAGGAACAGCCACAATCAGGATGGAAGGCTTTCTTTATTGAGGTAAATATTCACTCCAGTCTAGTATTTGACTCCCCCACCCCCAGGAGAGAAAACTCTGGGTGCATTGAGCACCAAGACTGGTGGAGATTCATCCATATCAGCCTCCCTGGAAACAACAGGCACTTTTAGGAGGGTCATGTATTGGCATTGGCACTGAGATGCTAAGTCAGAAGAAATCAAGATAGGTTGTTGGACTACATTTCTCAGATCACACAATGGCTCTGGAGTGTCTACCCTATTCCAGTGTCAAATCTTCATCAACACCTAAAAATAAAGGCTAGAAGGTTTAAGTTTTCCATAAAACGTGTTTTGAGCAAATTATGGCTTGAATAAAGCACTCCTAAATCAGAGTGGTTGACGGGTAGGAACTATTAGCTGGAAATTGCTGTTCCATGTTGCAGTCCAGACATTAATTCATTGGATGCTGTAATCACGCCATGATATTTCTTAGGGCTATGTCAAGCAACCCCACCTGCTTCACTTCTGACTGCCCCCTATTCAGTTCGAATTGTGAGGCACAACAATTATTTTTTAGCTATCCCTGTGCTTTGAACTCCCAATGTAGGCTCCGTTCTATTAGATTTGCAAGGCGAGATATTGAGCAGAACTGCAATTTCTTTTCCAGGCCACCTTCCCAGGACCTGGGACCATTGATTTTGTGTTAAGTTCTGAGGTTCATATAATTCCAGACACTTTCCCATGTCTAGGCTGCTCCGGAAAGAAATGCAAGGGGAAGGTGGTATTACACTCACCAAGGACGCTATGGCTCCTGCTGCTGAAGTCATTCATGAGTGTAAACACGAGAGGCACTCAGAAAACCATGCAGAGGAGTCAGGGTGGGTTGGGCAGAGAAAAAATACTGCATAGCCATAGAGAATGCGCATGTTCAACTTCAACTAACATGAAATGGGAGAGGGATGTGGGGTTGTGGGGTAGGTAGGTGAAGATGTCAGTCAGGAACAGGAGCCCTAAAGGAGGAGTGTGGGAAATGGGTCTGGTGGGTGGGTGGGTGGGTGGGCATGAGACAGAGGGAGGGCCAGGTTATATAATATTATGAACAATTAATGAAGCAAAGGAAAGTGCCTTTGTATTCCTCAGATCTCAGGATCAAAAGAAAGAGAAGCGCTATGCTCTATAAGTCTTCACTGAAACTCTGTACAAGTATTTGAGCATTTGATGCACAATTCCTTAACCCGGATTTAAAATAGTTTAGCCTCATAGACTTTGATAGGATTAAAGAGCCTCTAATCCAAGTAATTACCGGTAGTTATAGCTGGATTGTAAATCCTCATGTAAAATGACTGAGTTCAAATTGCACGTGAGTTACAGATGGAAGCGGGTGTCTTCTTTGGCTAGCTATTATCCCTTCATTTTCGAGTCCCTTCTGCAAAATGAGGGTAACAATAAAGTGACTATATTTTGTGTGGCAGAAGTGAGCCCACGTGCTGTGGCTTTCATGGCCTGATCATTTCTAGCTGTTCTCTCCCTGTTAACAAATAAAGGTTGTTTCTGGCATTCTTACCATCTTGCACTGGGTGAGATTTTCTTTTGTTTTGAAGTGAACCGCCACTTGCTCCACTATCCTCCTATAGCTATTGTATGGGAAATGGGTGTCTGTTCTTAGGGTGTGTGGCAGGTTGGGTCATAAGCCGGTAATAACAAAAGGATTAATACCTACCACAGTACTATCAGTGTTGTGAATATACAGTATGCCATACAGTTGAACATACTAGTTTTGTTAGTAAAGTGGATCTACAGACTGCAACACTGCAACAGGCAGTTGCAGTGACTGAAGTACAAACCACCAGGGAGTTCTCTTGTAAAAGCCCATTAAAATGAAATAGGAGCCCCACTGCCTTCTGTTGCTGCTCTTAATCATGACAAAGGCATTTATGCAGCTCAGCTGCCCAGTGTGTTTGTGCTACACAGATTTCCAAGCAAAGAGACTGAAAGCTTATTTTGACTACATAATCTTAGAAGATGGTGTGGCTGTGAGAGGGACACAGCTGTGACTATCATGAAAGGACCCTGCACTTCTGAATTTGGCATTAAGCTACTGCCGCTACTCAAACTGCACGAGATGAGGCTTCAAAGGGGCAGCAGATGCGGGAGCATGTGAATTCCATGCTGGAATTCGTGGAGCAGCTGAAAGGCAATAATTCTGCAGCGCAGCCCTATTGCTGCACAGTCTTGCTGAATCATACAGGGCCCTGAGTGGTGCTACACAACGGAAGGAAATTGGCGTCATGACCCCTGAAACCCTCTAACACCACAAGGGCTTATAAGGCTCTGGAGTTCTCCACAAGTGGGTGGAGCCTGGAGGAACAAGTCGTTCGCTTAGTGCTATCCATGAGCCAGCTTCCAGGCTTGCTTTCCTTGTAGAATTCAGCATCAGACCTGAACAGGACAGGACTTTCTCCATCTCTCATAACTCTAGAACTCATGGATATTCAATGAAGCTGAATGTTGGAAGATTCAGGACAGATAACACCTTGCTACCCTGTTTCTCATATTTTAAGACATACCCATAAAATAAGTCATAGCAGGATTTTTAAGCATTCAAGGAATATAAGCCATACCCCGAAAATAAGACATAGTGATAGGCACAGCAGCATTACCGGCCATGGAAGGAGGAGGAGGAAAAATATAAGACATCCCCTGAAAATAAGCCATAGTGTGTTTTTTTGAGGAAAAAATAAATATAAGACATGTCTTATAATATGAGAAACACGGTAGTAATACCGTAGTACCACTGTATTCTGCTCTCGTCAGACCTCACCTGGAATACTGTGTCCAGTTCTGGGCACCACAGTTCAAGAAGGATACTGACAAGCTGGAACGTGTCCAGAGGAGGGCAACCAAAATGGTCAAAAGCCTGGAAACAATGCCTTAAGAGGAATGATTTAGGGAGCTGGGTATGTTTAGCCTGGAGAAGAGAAGGTTAAGGGGTGATATGGTAGCCATGTTCAAATATATAAAAGAATGTCATATAGAGGGAGAAAGGTTGTTTTCTGCTGCTCCAGAGAAGCAGACACGGAGCAATGGAATGAAGCTACAAGAAAGAAGATTCCACCTAAACATTAGGAAGAACCTCCTTACAGTAAGAGCTGTTCAACAGTGGAACTTGCTGCCAAGGAGTGTGGTGGAGTTGCCTTCTTTGGAGGTCTTTAAGCGGAGGCTTGACAGCCATCTGTCAGGAATGCTTTGATGGTGTTTCCTGCTTGGCAGGGGGTTGGACTGGATGGCCCTTGTGGTCTCTTCCGATTCTATGATTCTATGACTCTCAGCCTTGTTGATGTAGTCCAAAGGAAAGCAGAGCAATACATTTGACACCAGCTTGGATGTAGTTGTTGCTGGAAAGAGGCAAACAAGGCACCATTCAAATGTCTTAGGGACTCCGGATTTATGTATTATTTTCCCAAAGATGTTCTGCAAGGCAGTGGAGATTTAGGGTCAGACTGTTCCTTTTCCTAGATGGGCTACCTTCCCAGGTTGATGAGCCCCATCTGCCCCTCACTTCCATCTACAGCATGTGCAGAAACAGCCTTCTTCATTACTGGACCCCCTGTTGGTCTCATCCACTCAATCCACCACAGCCTGTCTTCACCTGGCAGGGAAATCCCTAACTCACTGAGGGTTTGAGACCAATCTTCTACCCTCATCTGGTTTAGCTGGACTGTCTGAGCCATTCCCAGGATATGGCGGCTGTTGCATGCTGATAGTTTCTAAGAGCCACAGGGGACCAAAGAAGGAGCATGACCCCACCAGAGGTACTACCTTCTGAGTTGGCATGGTTAAGATTACAGTACTTTCAAAACAGTTCCTCCTATTTGCATTATCTGGCTAGCTGCTTTTCCTAGTGCCCCTATACCTGACTAGCTCTGCCCCTCCCAATCATCTTTTGCCTTGCAAGATGTTCCCCTCCTCTCTTTCCCCTCAAGTGGAGACCAAACCCTGTAAGGAAGCCCTTTACAAAAGGGCATTTGCTTCTGCATTGCTTCAGGCATTGGCAGAAATGAAAAGGGGAAGGGGAAGGGTGCTGTTTTCCAGCATGTGCCACCTTTTCCCCCCTCCAGTCTAGGCCTGATCCCATCCTTTAGGTATAGCAGAGCACCTGCTGGCTTCAATTCAACCATGTGGCTGGGAGGGTGCTTTGGCCACTGAAGAACAACTGGCACAGGCTTCCGGGTTCAGCGCCAGCGTCGATCGGCGGGGCTTCGTCTCGTCTCCGAGACGGCCCGTCTCTGCTAGGAGTGGGGAGGGCAGCGAGAGCGACGCTGCGCCCCTTAGAACCTCGGGAAGGGCGTCCCGAGGGCAATTTGCTCGGCACAGACCCAATCCGGACTCCCCAACTCTTCGGCTAGCTCTAATAAGAGCTCCGGAGCGAGGAGGGTAGAAGTCGCGGGGGCCATTTTGAGCGGCAACGTTATTCTAGCAGGGAGAAGCTTCAAGCCGAAGGCGGAGAGCGCTGGATTCTTCCGAAAATAAAACGATTGGAAAAGACTGTAAGTAACCTCATGATTTGGATTATTATAAAACAATTTGGATCTGGGAGAGAGGGGAGAAAAGAGGAAGCCACCCCCCCCCACGGCAACAAAAGAGACAGTAAATAGAAACCCGAAGCCATAAACAGAAGATTTACAATTCAAAGGATCCCTCAAAGGCATCAAAGAGAATCTCCCCTTTGATGCAGGGTGAAAAGGGGAGAGAGACTGCGGTTTATGACTGCCCTGCAATAAGAGGTACAGCTTAAGAAAAAACCTTTCCACTCGGGAGCCGGCAGCCCAGACAACCCAGTGAGTTGTCAGGATTTATAAGTCAAATTTTACTTCACTTTGTATTTCTGGACTTTGTGGAATTTCTTTTTTGGCTTAAGTGTTTGTGAAATGTGAGTTCGAACTTTATTGTCAATAAGACTTGAAGAATGCAGCCAGCTTGTTAAAATGGAGTCGAAAAATAAACTGTGATCATATTCCACCCCACGTGACAAGTTTTGACCTTGGCAGGACTGAAATATGTCAACAAAAAAGTGTTCCCCTGAGTTCCAGCGGTCTGTTTTGACCTTAATGTGGGAAACAAGAATAGAGTTATGTCAAGAGGAGACACGACGGCAAGAGTTACAGGAAAAATTCCAGGAGGTGATGGCGGAATATGATTTTTTAGGAGATGAAGCTTTTGACACTGAAAAAGATGAATGTGAGAATGACAATGATGGGGAAGGAAAAGAAGAAGATGAGGATTGTGATGATTCAACACAAAATGAAGCACACCACGAAAAAAATGATGACTCTACTCTACAAAAAGTTGGATGGAGTGCCCTGCTTTTGAGGGGGGCACGATTGGTATCATTGGAACTCCAGAACGCCCACAGGGAAGAAGGAAAAAATATGCAGAGAAGAGAAGAAATTCAGGGGTCCTGTATGGTGGCCTGGATGACAAAAGACTGTAAACAGGGGGTGGGGTGAAGGGAAAGTGATGTTGTGATTAAGGATGGATTAACAGGTTTATAACTGGTCTGCTGATTTTGGAATTTGCTGGATTGGGGGGGGAAGCCGGCAATCGGGGATGTAAGGTTAAATTGAGAATAGTTATAGTTTTAAAAGTGAATGGATTTTGGAAAATGTGAAAATATGGAGGCTTATAGAGGGAGAAAAAACAAAAAATTAGGCACGGGAAGAGAAAATGGGAGTTTGATTTCTCAGTGATTTGAATATTAGATGAAAATGTTAACAATTGATTTATAAGTTGTATAAGATGCAAAGGTGTATTTTTATAAAGTAAGAAACTGTTGCAGATGATAAAAAAGGGATGAAAACCGGGGAAGGGGGGGGGAGGGGAAGCCCACAAAATATGGTTTTACAACTATGAATGCAAGAAAAAAATTTTGTTTTGTATTGTTTTTTCTTTTTTCTTTTTTCGCCCTTTCTTTTTTTCCCCCCTTTTTTCCTATTTCTATTTTTCTCTTTTTTTTTTTTTTTTGGTATGACAATAGATGGTTGGATGGATGTCCTCCTGCGTACTGCCCTGGTTTGCTGGAGCTCCCTGGTGGCAGGGGGGGGCTTTGGGGTCAGGGGAGGGGGGGGAGGACAGAAACCCAAGCATAAAATGGACCATCTCTGACTGTTCACATACATGGGATACTTCTGTGGCAGGGGAGGACCCATGTGGGTGGGTAGGAAGGAGGTGGAAAAGGGGTTTAAGTATGTACCTTTTTTTTTGCTTTTTTGTATTTTGTAAAATTAATAAAAAGTATGTTCAAAAAAAAAAAAAGAACAACTGGCACATTTCCATCTACATTCAAGGGCTGCCCGGACTGTGTGGTTCAGCAGCTTCCATGCTCAGTGACCTTTATAAGTACATGTATTTGTGCTGATATTCTTTTTCAAGGACCATGAATTACTTTCATAGCCTTTGCAGAACTGATCCTACCGTAATGACTTAAGTGCTGTTACTTTGCTTTGTCTCTGAAGTTGTGTAGCTCTTTTGAGGCAAATCCCAAACCAGTCAATCACCTACTATGTGAATACCCTTGAATCTTTTCCAATCTTGACAAATTATCTTCTTCCAATACAATCTGATGAGGAAAGTGTTTACTTTCTCACGTCAAAATCTAGTGGCAATCTGGAGTTTGTTTGAAAACCATGCTTTATAACAACACCTAAATTTCATGGACCGTGAGGAAGTGGACATTGCTTTCACAAAAGTGGTTTAATACTAGAATTAAAATACAGAACCCAAATCATGAAGTTTCCTTAGAGAGAAACTGGGAGCTGCTGTAACCTGTTCCCCATCTTCTTACACCTGGAGCCCCAGGCTCTTACCTGTTCGCTGTTCAAACAATCCTAGCATGCACCTTATCAGGATGTCTATTCCTGGCTTCCGGTTGACCGCGCCATCTTTGCTCAGACGGGGGTCCGATCAGCGGAGCGGACCTCGGCGCTTCAGAGGTGGAGGGAATTGCTCCAGCGAAGCAAAACCTCCTTAAAAGCCCCAAATCGAGCTTTTTGGGGACGGATTTTGCCTGGCGGCGCCAAAAGCAGGCTCTCTCCTCCCCGGATCGGCTTTGTTTAAGCCCCCGAGAGCGAGGAGGTGAACCGCGGCGGACAGGCTGACACTGCTGCTCTGAGAGCGCGAAGCTGCGAGTCTGGGAAGTGGAGGCGGCCAATTATTCCAAGAATAATTAGCAAATGAATAGACTGTGAGTAATTTGGATTGTTTGGAATTTAAATTAAGGCAATTTGGATTTGGGAGAGAGGGGGAAAAGAGGAAGCCACCCCCCCCCCCACGGTAACATAAGAGACAGTAAACAGAAACCCGAAGCCGTAAACAGAAGATCTTAACTTAAAAGGATCCCTCAAAGGCATCAAAGAGAATCTCCCCTAAATGCAGGGTGAAAGGGGAGAGAGACTGTGATTGTGAGTGCCCTGCAGCAAGAGGTAAAGACTAAGAAAAACCTTTCTTTTCCTCGGGAGCCGGCAGCCCAGACAACCCAGTGAGTTGATCAGGATTTATAAGTCAATTTTTATTTCATTGTATTTCTGAACTTTGTGGAAATTCTTTTTTGGTTTAAATGTTTGTGAAATGTGAGTTCGAACTTTATTGTCAATAAGACTTGAAGAATGCAGCCAGCTTGTTAAAATGGAGTCGAGAAAATAAACTGTGATCATATTCCACCCCACGTGACAAGTTTTGACCTTGGCAGGATTGAACTATGTCAACAAAAAAGTGTTCCCCTGAGTTCCAGCGGTCTGTTTTGACCTTAATGTGGGAAACAAGAATAGAACTATGTCAAGAGGAGAAAAAACGGCAAGAGTTACAGCAACAATTTCAGATGGTGATGGCAGAATATGATTTTCTAGAAGATGAAGCTTTTGAAACTGAAAAAGATGAATGTGAGAATGACAATGATGGTGACTGTGATTTGGAAGAAAAAGATGAAAATGAGGACTGTGATGATTCAACACAAAATGAAGCACACCACGAAAAAAATGATGACTTTACTCTACAAAAAGTTGGATGGAGTGCCCTGCATTTGAGGGGGGCACGATTGGTATTATTGGAACTCCAGAACACCCACAGGGAAGAAGGAAAAAATATGCAGAGAAGAGAAGAAATTCAGGGGTCTTGTATGGTGGCCTGGATGGCAAAAGACTGTAAACAGGGGGTGGGGTGAAGGGAAAGTGATGTTGTGATTATAAGGATGGATTAACAGGTTTATAACTGGTCTGCTGATTATGGAATTTGCTGGATTGGGGGGGTGGAGCCGGTAATCGGGGATGTAAGGTTAAATTGAGAATAGTTATAGTTTTAAAAGTGAATGGATTTTGGAAAAATGTGAAAATATGGAGGCTTATAGAGGGAGTAAAAATTAGGCACGGGAAGATAAAATGGGAGTTTGATTTTTCAGTGATTTGAACATTAGGTGAAAATGATAACAATTGATTTATAAGTTGTATAAGATATAAAGGTGTATTTTTATAAAGTAAGAAACTGTTAAAGATGATAAAAAAGGGATGAAAACCGGGGAAGGGGGGGGAGGGGAAGCCCACAAAATATGGTTTTACAATTATGAATGTAAGAAATTTTTTTTCTGTTTTGTACTGTTCTTTTTCTCTTTTTTTGCTCTTTCTTTTTTCTCTTTTTTCCTATTTCAATTTTTTTCTTTTTTTGGTATGACAATAGATGGTTGGATGGATGTCCTCCTGCGTACTGCCCTGGTTTGCTGGAGCTCCCTGGTGGCAGGGGGGGGGCTTTGGGGTCAGGGGAGGGGGAGGAGGACAGAAATCCAAGCATAAAATGGACCATCTCTGACTGTTCACCTACATGGGATACTTCTGTGGCAGGGGAGGATCCATGTGGGTGGGTGGGAAGGAGGTGGAAAAGGTGTTTATGTATGTACCGTTTTTTTTTTTTTTGCAGTTTGTAAAATTAATAAAAAGTATGTTTTAAAAAAAATATATCAGGATGTCTATTCCTGTGCTCTTAAATGTTGTGTTGCTTGTGCCTCTCTAGTGACTCATCAAATTGTAATCGTTGGTTCTGAGAGCAATGACTTGAAAGATGTGTGTAGATCAAAAAAAGTGCAGAGCTTTTTAATATAATGTTTAACATTCATATTAAAAAGCTCTGATTTACACACATCTTTGAGCTAAATTGCTCTTAGCGCTGATGATTACAATTTGTTATTTGAGAACTCTGTGCTTTGGAAACTCCCCAGGCAGAAAACATGCCCTACTTTTATTACAAAGCTGTCCCTTTTCAAGCTCAATTATTTAAATACAGTATCTTTCAAATGCATTGTTTTCCTTTGCTTTAATGCTATGCACAGAGAACAATGTGCTAGCATATGCCCTTAAGCACTGGCCCTGTAAGACAACATTATTTGTTGCTTTACCAAAATAAAAATGTGAATCTCACTTTTGACAAACCGACCACCATCTTCCAGTAACAGAGCTAAGGAAGCAAGTGCCTTGGCTTTCCAAACAGGCATTATTTTTTACAGGCACTCAAGCCAGTGGTTCTATAAATTGTATTGTTTTCCCCTCCCTCTCCCAAGAAGAATACTCACTTTTAGTATACTATTGATCCTTGTTCTGTCCAGCAGAATCACTTAGCGTGCAGAACTGAACAAACGCTTTGCCACGCCTGGGTGACAGCTAGTGGGAGAGACTTTTGCATTATTGACCTTGAGATGATATCTGGGGCCCGCTGAGCTGAGGAGACACATTATCCAGCCTGTCTCTCTGCTCAGGTCTGACTAACACGGCAGAGGGAGCACTTGCTCTTTCTGCCCTGCTGCGGGCTTTTATTTTTCAATGCAATGGAGGCTTCGGCCTGGTCCACAGTGCTCTTCGCAATGTCTGAGGGCAGCCTTTTGCTGTTGAATTGACCCTCACATGTTTAATTTATTTTATACCCCTTCACATATGTCTTGCAGTTTCTTTTTGCATCAGCTCTGTGAACTTTGAGGTTATCTTTTTGGGGAAAGGGGGTGGGTTTGCTTTCCCCACAGCTTTTTTCTGTTCACATAGCCCACCCTGTGCTGGGAGTGACCAGAGTCCCTTTAAGTGGGGCCATTTGTGTAAGATGTGGTTGCCATCTAGTGGTTCCCAAAGGCAAAAGTCTTTCCTTGAGGAAAATACTGGCACTGAGCATACAGGAGGCCTCTGCTCTGGGGACTGGTTCTAATGTGTGTAACAGAAACCAAGTAGGGCAGGCAACCAGTTACAGTGGTACCTCAGGTTACAAACACTTCAGGTTACAAACTCCGCTAACCCAGAAATAGTACCTCAGGTTAAGAACTTTGCTTCAGGATGAGAACAGAAATTGTGTTCCGGCGGTGCGGGGGCAGCAGGAGGCCCTATTACAGGCACCCCCAAACTGCGGCCCTCCAGATGTTTTGGCCTACAACTCCCATGATCCCTAGCTAACAGGACCAGTGGTCTGGGAAGATGGGAATTGTAGTCCAAAACATGTGGAGGGCCGAAGCCCTCCTGCCCTATTAGCTAAAGTGGTGCTTTAGGTTAAGAACAGTTTCAGTAAATACCTGGACGTAGTAGGGGCTGTTTTTTTGGGGGGGGGTAGGGGGAAACTGTATTTGTTTGCTTGTATTTGATTATATGTTGTTCTAATATTCAACAAATAAAATATTCGAGAGAGAGAGAGAACGAGAACAGTTTCAGGTTAAGAACGGACCTCCGGAACGAATTAAGTTCTTATCCAGAGGTACCACTGTAATAATAATAATAGTAGTAATAATAATAATAATAATAATAATAATAATAAATTATTTATACCCCGCCCACCTGGCTGGGCTTCCCCTGCCACTCTGGGCGGCTTCCAACAAACATTAAAATACATCAAATATCACAGATTAAAAACTTCCCTAAACAAGGCTGCCTTTAGGTATTTTCTAAATGTCAGGTAGTTGTTTATCTCTCTGACCTCTGATGGGAGGGTGTTCCACAGGGCGGGTGCCACTACCGAGAAGGCCCTCTGCCTGGCTCCCTGTAGCTTTGCTTCTCGCAGTGAGGGAACCGCCAGAAGGCCCTCAGCACTGGACCTCAGTGTCTGGGCAGAACGATGGGGGTGGAGACGCTCCTTCAGGTATCCTGGTGTTATGTGGTCACGGCGGGCGCTCCCAGTCACCAGTCTAGCTGCCGCATTCTGGATTAGTTGTAGTTTCCAGGTCACCTTCAAAGGTAGCCCCACGTAGAGCGCATTGCAGTAGTCCAAGCGGGAGATAACAAGAGCATGAACCACTCTGGCAAGACAGTCTGCGGGCAGGTAGGGTCTCAGCTTGCGTACCAGATGGAGCTGATAGACAGCTGCCCTGGACACAGAATTGACCTGCGCCTCCATGGACAGCTGTGAGTCCAAAATGACTCCCAGGCTGCGCACCTGGTCTTTCAGGGGCTGTACTGTTCATCTTACAGGTGTAGCCCGTATACATTATAAACCAGGCATTTATCACTTTTTCATTAAGCTTCCTCATGGTTTAGAAGTGTGTGGGTCATCCTGGTCTTTCTGCTTTCTCCCTTTTTTGTGTCAACCAACCACTGGTTACTTTTTGTGATGTGAAGAGTAGGGACAGAGGAGCATATTGCTGCTGCTCTGTCTTGGATGAGCAGAAAGGGCAGATGGAGGACTTAGTCAAGGTATCTGGAGAAGGAACATCTCTCTTCGGCTGTTTTATGTCAAATTGTGTGAGGCAAGAAATTGGGGCAACACGTTCACTTTGCACTGCTATCCACAGTGGAGGCATTCTCTAAACGTAAGGCTGCCCCATGAGATGGTTCCTGCTTGCATTTGCAAGATTCCCCCCCCCCTGCAAAAGTGCTAAATTTGCAGGCAGTGTTGGGAAGGGCCTGCTTAGGGCATGATGGTGGAGATGGTGCAAGTGGTAGGAATGGAAATCAGCTCTTGGCATTAGGGCAGTGCTGCTCAATATGTCTCTCTGGACACTCCCAGCTCTACTTCTCCAGATCCATGGCTGGTTCTATTATTAGACAGAATGAGGCAACTGCTTGGGAGGAGGGGAGCCCCACTTTCAATACTATTTCCCATTGAGCCTCCCCAACCAGTCCCATCCCCCTGAGCTTGCAAGGGAGTGTCCTGAAAGAAGGTATGGCTGGAACATTCAATAGGAGCATACCATAGTTCAAGATTTTGCTGCAAGTCACATTAGTTCATACTATTAAACCTTCTAGAAATTCATAACCTTGAGTTTAGAAGCAGAGCACGTTAGCTGTGCACTTCCCTTTGCAGGAAGCAGGAATTTTTAAAGTGGAAGTGGACAAACTATCAGAGAGATTGAAAGGCCTATTTATGGAAGTAAAACCCCTTGCTCCACTGATACTATTTCACACAAAGCAAAATTGGGGTGCATTGGGCACTGAAAATGCATCACATTCAGGAATTATATTGTTACAGGTCACCCTAATCCCTGTCAAGCAGTAGCAAGAGATTTCTGGGTTTGTGTTCCTTTGTAATGAGGCACAATAGTCTAAGAAATACAGTATGGTTTATTTTATACATGTTTACAGCTGAAGCCTTCAGTGGTGCAGAACATCACATCCCAAGACTATCTCTCGTTGCTCCTCTTATCAGCAGCCGGTCATACTTCTTGGTGCAGCCTTTTCCAGCCAGCCCACTTCAGAGCTCCACCCACTTCCTGCTCCTCCTTCCCAGAAAACCCTGTTCCTCAAATCTCTGCGGTGACATCACACCCCTTTCTCTGGCAATCTCCCCCTCTCAATTCTGCTAAGTCAGTGTTTCTCAACCTTTTTTGGGCCACGGCACACTTGTTCCGTGAAAAAAATCACGAGGCACACCACCATTTAAAAAGTTAAAAAAATTAACGCTGTGCCGCCCTATATTATAATTATGACTGTAAGAAACACTTGCCAAATATTGCTTTCCGGCGGGTCAGCGCTGCCGAGTTCTTAAAAGATCCGGGTTTCTGATCCACCCCACCCGACCCCGCCGTCCCGTATCTTACCCTGTGCGTGTTCTCGGACTTGTGAGAGGACGATTTGGTCTTCATGCCTCCGTGAATTAGCAACAAACTACCTTTTGAATGATGGATATTGAATATTTTAAAAGTAGCTACTTGAAGTCCGCTCGATTTTCCAAAAAAGAGACACACGTGCGGCACTATTAGCTGCTGGGGGCTGCCATCTTGGCTAAAGGATTCTGGGATGATCCTGTCACGTGAGGCATGGGGAAAATGGAAATAATGAAAGCTGATTGGTCTGTGGAAACTAGAAGGGGCGAAGAAATAGGACGCCCAGGGAGGTGGAGTTTGCAGCTGCAAAATCGCCCTTCTCATCGCCGCACGTTGCGGCACACCAGCCAGCGTCTCACGGCACACTAGTGTGCCACGGAACAGTGGTTGAGAAACGCTGTGCTAAGTAACACACAGCTGGAGGAGGAACTCCACCCCTTTCCATGTCTGACTCTAATATCTCACCTTTCATCAGGTTAATAATGATTCTGCCTTTGTTCTTTGAGGTCGAGTCAGCTTCCTGGGGGATTGGCTTAGAGAGGTGCTTAACAAACCCCACATATATAAATTTCAAAAATTATGGAGAACCTGGCACTGGGAGTGATGTAGATTGGGGAACTGTAGTTCACTAGTAGAGCATCAGTTTTGCATGCAGATGTTCCTAGGTTCAACAACCATCATCTCCAGGTAGGCTGGAAATACATGTGAAGTACTTTCAAATTGCAATGTAATTTCTAATCTAAGACATTTTCAGGCCTACCAACTCTTAGATATCAGGACAATTTAGGGCAAAACCTGGTGCAATAAAAGGCAGCAAATATTTTTCTTGTTTTCAAGCTAGCTCAAACTAGCTCAAATGAGGGAGCCGAGCGGTAATGAAAAATAACAGCTTCCTAAAAATAATATAGCATTAAGAGGCACATAACTGCTAAGCAGTTGTTAAGTGGCATAAAGTATTCTGCCATTAGGCACCACTACTGAAAAATGCAATCATTGTTGCTTGGATATCTTCGTGCTGGCCACTTTTCACTCTTTAACTGCAATTTCTTTTCCAGGTCACCTACCTGGGACCCCTGGGCGCAATAACTACATATTCACCCCAGAGGTTCAGATCCTCCCAGACACATTTTTCTGTGCAGACTGCAACAGAGAGCAAAAACCACAGGAAGCTGGTTTGAAACCCTCCAGGGAGACTGTGGCTCCTGCTGCTGAAATAATCCATGATGGAAGAATAAGAGGCACTGAGAAAACTATGCACAGGACCAGGTGGACAGAGAAAGAACCTTGTGTAAAGAGAGTGCACAGGTCACACTGTTACACAAACTAAATAGGTTTGGTGGTGGTGGTGGGTGATGTCACAAGCTGGAGAAGGATGCTAATCAGGAGCCCTGAAAGAGGACTAGATAAGAGTGGAAGTGGAAATGGTAGTTGAGAACAAGTAGGGACTCATTCTACAGTATTTTCAGAAGAAACAGTGATGGCATGGGTGTCGGCCTAAAGCATGGTTTAGCTTGGAAGCAAACTTCCAGTGTTCTTAAGAGGGCACTGCAAAAGGAGGGGACAAGTTTTTAAGGCACCCTTAAAGTCTTCTCTGGCTAAAATAAATTATCAGGGACAGAGGGTTCCTGGTTTCCTTTGATCTGCACCTTCCCCTGACCCCAAAGCATCCACCCTTCCTCCTTACTCCCCTAAAAGCTGAAATGGCAGCATTGGAAGGTCCCCCCCCCCGATACTACAGTGCCGGAAGGCCCAAGCACCACTGCTCTTTCAGTCCTGATGTGGTACTGAGAGCATCTAGAAAGAGCCCTTCCTCCACTTACTGCTACCACTGCCATAAAAGGAAATGAGGAGAATCCTCTTTCCTGCCCATAGAGCCCAGGCAGGGACCAAATATTAGGCAAAGTGAACCCTTGCTATGGATATCAGATAGAAAGAGGTGGAAGATCATGAGAAGCATGAGCATTGCTAACATAATCAAACCAGGTTACCCACTACCACCTGGTAGCACATTGATTCTTATTTACAATTTGTGGGCACTGAAAACCATTCCTTAAGAAAAACAGCCCCTAGAACTAGAGTCAGAGGTAGGTAGCCGTGTTGGTCTGAGTCGAAGCAAAATAAAAAAATTCCTTCAGTAGCACCTTAAAGACCAACTAAGTTTATATTTTGGTATGAGCTTTCGTGTGCATGCACACTTCTTCATGCTAGTGTATCTGAAGAAGTGTGCATGCACACGAAAGCTCATACCAAAATATAAACTTAGTTGGTCTTTAAGGTGCTACTGAAGGAATTTTTTTATTTTGCTAGAACTAGAGTGTTAAGGTAAGGTAATTTCTGGAGATAAGCATTCTTTCCCCCCCTACAAACCCAAATGTGATACCTTGCTGCCACCTGCTGGTTGCTGCTCAGGCTGCATGAGTTTGAAAAGTTGAACAAATTTTAGCAAGAGCGGGATCTTTAAAAGAAATATAGTGGACCCGAACAGAATTTTGAAGTTCTTACTAAGAACCCACGCAGGAAATTAGCCAAAGTTCAACCCCACTTTCTCCATTATCAGGAATAGCTGTGCTGGTCAAGAAAGTCTGCATCTGATACACCACCTCTGTTCTGCTAATGTGTATTTTGAATGCAATTCTCTGACTCACGATTAATTCACTTTTGTAGAATCTGAGACACACTGGAGGTGAACACCCAAGTTTTGCTGGATGTTATTTAGACTCTGCAGTGCTGGAGGGCAGGATGAGAGGAGTACCCTACCAGGAAAGACTGTGCTCGTGCACCCATGATGTAGATTCTATAGAACACATTGTGCTGCACTGTGGGAAGTTTGAGCAAGCTAGGGCTGAAGTGATTTCACCCCTGCTAGCCTTGCTCCCAGGAAAATCAGAGGATTTCTATATCAGGTTCCTATTGGAAGACCGGTCAAATGCCAGAACACTAGCAGTGGCAAAGTTTTTATCGGTGGTCACAAGAACTAATGTTTCCTATTCCGAATTTGAGTAAGATGTCTGAGTGGTGAGGGCGGGGTGTCCCAGCTGTGTATCGCTTGGTAACGAATTGATGGGTCTATGGACCGTAATAAAGATTGTTGTTGTTGTTATTTAGACAAAGCAATTGTTGCCTACTTGTGGAGGTAATCCTGTTATTCTGTAAGTATACAGTGCTACTAAGATTTTAAAGGCTTTATAATAGATAGAGGTCAACTGGCATGTAAACCCCATCTACGCACATTCCCTGAGACAGCTTTAAAAATCCAGGATCTGATTAAACAAAAACTGCATTTTGCAAAGGCATAGACATAACACTTTCTTAACATTATGCTGGTTTGTGACAAGGTGGGTTCAGGGTAGGCATGCTTACATTTTACCTACAAGTGGGTTGCTCTTGCTGTTCCCCAAAGATTACACAAGCTGGGGAACCTGCAAGTTGTTAACTACTGTACTGTGGAGATGCAAACCCAAATCATCCACAGACTAGGGGCCCCACTGTAGCCTGCTGTCTTACCCCAAATCCACCAGGGTCTTCTCTAAGCCCCTCTCAAAAAACAACACCCTGGGCAGTATTCAGTTAAATAATTGCACCTGTGCAAGGATTTCTGCTAGCACAATGGGACTTCCACTCCCATCTTCCCACCCCCACCCCCAAACACACAATCCCCAGCTCTGCTCCAGAGGGTTGGGGGATCTTCCAGAACATGTTTAGGGAAAGAACATTCTGTTGAGCAAAGAGAATTCCTTGCCCTGACTGTTCAGCTTAGTGCGAGCTTGAATACAACCCACTGGAACCTCATTTCCTAATGCAAGCTATCAGTAACCAATGTCAATGCTGGGAAGCCAGATGAATGCTTTACATTCTGGTCCCTTAACTTAAACCAATCTTACCAGCAGCTTCCCCCGGCAGATAAAGAAAAATTAAAGCTGGGGAGGGAAGCCACAATGAAACCCTTCCTCAGTACGGCTACAGAAATGTCCCCAATCTTACAGCCCTAAAGAGACTGGCCCAAGTTACCAGCCCCAACTGGCAAGGCCCCTGAATTGCTTGATGCAATACTACTAACCTCAAATAGGAAAACCACATAAATGTAGAGACAGAGGCAGCCAAAGAAGGGCATAGAGCCAAATGTGAGATCAACATTTATTTGCTGCAGTTGCTCTGTGCTAGATCACAAGGTTGTGGCAACAAAAACCCAACAATGGGGGTAGAAAAGGATTCAACACAAAAAAAACTGTAACCAAACTCTTTGACCAGGAGTAACTTCCACCTTCCTCTTGCAACCCCCTTGCTTCCCGCCTCCCCCTTGTGCCACAGCAATTTTTTAGAATTCTGCTATGTTTCACAGAAAACAATCCTCTTATTTAAAAACAAATACAAAATAATCTAAAAGGAGAAAAATCTACACAGAGAGTATGTACATCTCCGATAAATAGATTAATACTGAGCTGGGGGAAACTGGAGCTTTTCCAAGGCGCATAATGAAATCAACAGTCGGGAGAAACAGTCTTCTTATGGCCAACCCCAGTTCAGTGCTCCAGGCATAAGCCATCATCTCAAACCCCACCCATCCTGGGCTTCCAATGGTTCCCCAGCAACCAATCATCTGTTTGTGCTTCTGAGCCAAGAAGTGCCCCCACTGGTCCAGGACAGCCTTCATCCCAATTCATCCACTCCCTCTACTGAAAAGTGCAACTGTAAGAAGATATCCTATGTCAAAGAATCCAGAGCCATCCTGTTTCAACTTCTTTCTTCAGGGTAGCAGGGAATGGTGCAGGTCTTTTTTTTCTTCAGCTCTGTCTGCTCCCGATTGCAATGTTAAACAAACAAACAAACAAACTGAGGAAGCTCTGGCTGCAGGGATAAATTTTTGTGCCCAGTTGCTGGGTGAGATGGTTCCCAGCAGCCACTGGCAAAGGGGTGAAAAGCCTCCTTGTAAAGCATCCATGAGGGTTACGCCACCTGCCCACCCACAACCACATGCATGCCGCTAGCTCACAAGAGCACCGCCTTCTGATCTTGGCAAGGTTGCTTGAGTGAGCCCTCTGCTGGCCTCATTCCTGCTTCACATACGAGGCAGCCTAAGTCAGCGCCCTCTAGAACGAGGGCAGGGGAAATCCTGGAGGTGGCAGCCTTGCTATTCATCATGCCAGCTGTTGGGACTGACATTCTGGGTTGCTTATTACTCAGCGTGGTTAATAAAACTCCTTGCAACAGAGAACCCCGGAAATTAAACGTAAAAGAGCATACAGCTCAACTGCTTTGGGGGAAAGAAGCCGTTGGGCTTACCTGACCAAAGAACAGGGAGCAACATGGCGATGCAGAGGGCCACAGGGATCTCTCTGCTTCAACGCTAGAGAGCCATGCCCCCAACCTCTGCTGCAGACTGATCTATGCCTTTGGCAGTTTGTGGTCCATTCCTGATTCAGGGTCTCCGAGAGTATTAGGCCTAAAGCCTGGTACAGCTGACACTTCTCGCTGGCAGCTTGAATAGATCTGCCTCACCATCGGCACAGGCAAGGAACAAGTCAGCCACGGTAGCAGAAAAGACCCCAACAATTCTTCTCTTCCTGCCACTTGGGCTACCAGTGACGCGGTTTGGCTTCAAGCTGCCCAGCTGAGGGGCTGGCAGGGAGGTGGCATTCTTGCAAATTAAATAAGTCAGTGAGAGCTGGTGGTTGCCATCAACATAGCCTACCCCCCGCAACTCTTCCTGCCCCCAAACCAGAAAAGAATAGCAAAAGCTGAAGCTAGTCCCCCTCGGGGTCATAATATAGAGCAGGCGGGTCTGTGTCGTCTCGCTCCTCTTCCTCTCTGCCAGGAGACGGAGAGGCAACAGCTGCCAATGTCACTGCTACTCAACAAAGCCATGTGGCTAATGTCTCTTGGTGGAGGAGACCTTCTTCTTGCGTGCAGCAAGCATCTCGTAGAATGGATCCCGGCTAATTGCAGCTCTGAAGAGACACATGTGGGAGGTTGGGGGGGGGGGGAGAAAGAGAAACCACAATGTGTTAAGGGAAATCCCCAACTGATTGGAGATGCCACCCAGCACATAATTATAAGATCAGTCCACCCCCTTAGCTACTGTTTCTGGAAGGAAGCATGATTTAGCTTGAAGAGGGAGCGGGAAGATCGGGGAACTGTACTTCATTAAGGGCTGCCCTATTTCCCCCTCATAACTCACAACCCACTGGCAAATCTCAACCAGGGAGCTATAGAGAGGCCCCATTCTCAGCTGCTACATCTCCTCCCCAAAATTCCAGGTGCCCACCTAACTACAGATTTGCGCCCCCACCTCCTGCACAGTGAGGAGAGGGTGGAGAACACAAATCTGGAGGAAGCGGAAATAATTCTTTTCATGGGAAGGGTGTTTACAGCTACCCCACCCTTTGCCCATGTAAGCCTTATAAGAAGCTGCTGCAGGAGAGGACTGTGAGCTACATCATGGGAGGCATATTTCTAGGGCTAAGGTGAAACTGAAGCTCCCTTGTTAATTTTTGCTACTGGATGCTACATTTTTAAGTAATCTTTGTTATATTTATAGCACTGAAATGTGTTTTTTGTTTGTTCGTTATTATGAAATTGTTTTGTAGTATTTGTTTGAAATGCACCCTTGTTTCTTTGTCGTAAGCCACTTTGAGCATTTTTGTGTGTGCGGAAAAGCAACATACGAATGAATGAATGACATATTGCTCAAGCAAACCACCCAGATCCCTTCACATCATTCCTGCCTCTCCTCACTTGATGCATTTCATCCACTCTTCCTTCTCCTCTGGGGTGGGTGCAGAGATGCGGTACACAGTGTGGTTCCCTTCCACCACACGTCCGTCTGCCTCAGTCTTGCAAGCCTTGATCACCTGGTCCTTGTTGTCAGGGATATACAGCTCGAAGCAGTTCTGCAAGAAGAGAAGGATAAACAGAATTGATTTGTGGCCAACACCAGCTCAAAATTTCTGCATATTCCAGGGATTTCCCAGACATCCTTCAAGAGCAGGAATCACAGGATTTTTGACAGCAAGTAACCAATTCTCTAGTATGACTTCCTGGCAGCAATGCAATGCTCTGGGAAGGCAACTCTCACCAAGGGCCCATAATTCCACTGGTTGAGCCAGCATTCCTGGCCCACTGCAGCTATCACCAGAACCACTTGATAAAAATCACTGGCAAGCTGTCTGAAGATCAGACATAATAATGAATAAGCCTTTTACACACACATGCAGCCCCATTGCTCCTCGAGAAAACAAACCAGAAATATCGCTGATCAACCAGAGTTTCCCATTTCATCTAAACCAGGAAACTATGGGTGGAGACTTTTTGGTTGGATTGAGAAGCGGACACGGAGCAACTGATTCAAACTTCAAGAAAGAAGATTCCACCTAAACATTAGGAAGAACTTCCTGACAGTAAGAGCTGTTCGACAGTGGAATTTGCTACCAAGGAGTGTGGTGGAGTCTCCTTCTTTGGAGGTCTTTAAGCAGAGGCTTGACAGCCATATGTCAAGAATGCTTTGATGGTGTTTCCTGCTTGGCAGGGGGTTGGACTGGATGGCCCTTGTGGTCTCTTCCAACTCTATGATCACAAAGCAGAGGAAGGAGCGAACTACCTGTGAACAGGAATGGGCCTTTTTCTTATCTTGGCTATTTAAGCTCTGATAGCATTATCCAAGTGCAGTCACTAACAGCTCAGATGGTACAGGGTCCCTCAACACCTTGGAAACCTCCAAAAGACAGTGCATATCCTGCACTGCAAAAGCACAGAAAATAGTACTTTGTGCAGGTTTAACATCATCTTGCAAACATCAACATCTACTTAAACACATCAAGCATTTTGCTCTTAGGGCAGAAAAGATGAGTCAAGTCTCAAAAGCCTGGCTTATCCCTGCGCAGGATTTTTCTGTAGCCAGCTGGGTGTCCTTGCCTCTTCCCCCATGGCAGAATCAGAATCAACTCTACAAAAGTGGGCAAGCTTAGTTAATGATTTGCATAATTCAGTTTTTCTTGGTACCATCCTTTTCTTTCTTTTCACATGCACACAGTATCTGCAGCCTAGGCTCCCACCCAGTTAGGAAGTGCTCTGCAGCACTGGCATTAACTCACAGGCTTCTTGGAATCTTCAACCTCACGGATACTCAGATTCTCCAAGGGAATGATGCCTCGTGGCTCCTTGTCCTGCAAGACGACAATTTGTTAATTCAGACACATCCAGGCTGGTTCATTCTGACAAAATATTACAGGTTCTTCCATCCCAACATTGAACAGGAAGAACAATGCTCTCAGACAGATTCATCCTTAATGCTCATTTGAAAGGAGTAGCCTACTGTTGCAAACACAACCATGGCATCTGACAGACTTAACAGTTTTATTAGGGCATTCGCTTTCATGGGTCCACAACAGAATGTGCTGCACCCAATATATATCCTTGAGATGTCTGATTTGGCCACAGTGGAACATGCCTCAGTTGCATCCCGTTTGGATTACTATAACACACTCTACATGGGGCTACCTTTGAAAAGTGTCCAGAAACTTCATCTGGCTCAAAGAGCTGCAGCCAGATTGTAGACTGGGGCTGGTTATAGAGCGCCCCTTGTTACAACAGCTTGACTGGCTACCAGTCTGTTTCTAGGCACAATTCAGAGTGCTGGTTATATAATCTATAAAGCCCAATACAGTTTAGGTCCTAGCTATCTGAAAGACCGCAGTCCCTCATACAAACCTGCCCAGGATCTGAGATCTTTGGGGGAGGTCCTTCTCTCAGTCCCGCCACCCTCACAGGCACCTTTGGGGTGTGGGAGAGGACCTTGTGGTGGCTGCTCTCGGACTTTGGAACTCCTTCCCTATAGAAGTTTGACTGGCTCCTTCCTTGCTGTCCTTCTGCCAGCAGCTGAAGACTTTCTTGTTACAACAGGCTTTGGGCAACTGACTTGCTTTTAATGAAAGGGCTGGTGCCATGCTTTTTGTCAACTTAATTATCTGTACCTTTCTAATAGTTAAATAAACCTTTATAGTTTTAAAACTAATTGCTTTTTATAATTAAGTTTTTCTTCCTATGTTTTTAGTTGTTCTTTTATAATGTGTAAGCCACCTTGAATCCTTATCTGCAGTACCTCTACATCAGGCTTCCTCAACCTCAGCCCTCCAAATGTTTTTGGCCTACAACTCCCATGATTCCTAGCTAGCAGGACCAGTGGTCAGGGATGATGGGAATTGTAGTCTCAAAAACACCTGGAGGGCCGAGGTTGAGGAAGCCTGCTCTACACCATTCCTACACCAATCAGTAAAAGCTCAGCTATGCAGTTGACTCCAGATAACCCATGTCCTGGGCTCTTACACAAGCCTAAGACTACATACCATAGTCCATCTTTCAAAACTGCACATTAGCAATCCTACCATGGGATCATGTTCATGGACACTTACGAGAGCACCCTGTGCCACTCACCGTGGTGTACTCAAAGTAGTAAAGGCAGTTGTCCGTCAAGATGAACCAGCGCCGTTTCCACGTCTTCACCCGTCCACCTGTGCAGAGAAGAAGCAAGCTTGACAATGCATGCCCAGGCCAAAAGAAGGGTGCTGAGCACAAGAGCAGCTAAGGCAAAGGCAGAGCTAAGCGCCTATAGGCACAAGTAGGCGGTGTAAGAGAGTGAATGGCATCAGCAGTGCAAGCAGAGCCAGAGCCAGCCGCACACCACCATAGCAGCAGCAGCAGCAGCAGCAGCCAGTAGCTACATGGTGAGCATATCAGCTGAAGGGGGCAGGCAGAGATGGTGGTCATCAAGAGAAGTGCCCTACTGCATATACTATGGAGCAGACATGGATCTGCCGACATGCTGGGGAAGGAAGAGGCATCAGTGTCCTGCTAGTGCTGGGATCTACTTAGGCTCTTTATGGACAAAGCTTGTAGCTTAGAGTCTGAGCTTCATGGGATTCTGTTTGCCCTGAAGCTACCCAGATGTCTCCTAGCCAGCTCCAACTAATTTAAAAAGAAAGACAAACCAAGAGTCTTCCCAACAGACAACCCATGGCTACACAGTCTTTTTCAGTTGTGGGTTCTTGTCCCTGAGTCTTGCCTGCCCGGATACATACAGTTCCAGGCAAGAAGCAGACCTTAACAACAGCTTCAAGATTAAAAAGGGATGAGTATTGAAACTACAGGAATCAGCTATTCCCTTTCCTGCCCCAGCGTGGCTTTTAAGTTGGGCCTCCAGAGCTGCACCCAAAAGGCAGAGGGTGGGGTGGGGGGCTGAAATACAAACATGACCCATCTCAGAATAAAAGTTCAATGGAATCCTGCTCTGGTGACTTTTAGTAAGGGTGAGGTGAGAGGGAGGGGGATTGGCTTAGAACTGGCACCCATTGAGAAAGATGCCCCCACCTACCATCCCATCAGTAAACACAGGAGACTCCAGTGGCCCTTCCAAAATTGACACTGAAACTCAAGTGTCCAGGATCCAAATCCAGGGTCTTGAGAAAGTTTTTGCACAAGCAGTCACCATAATAATAAAAATAAAAATAAAAGAATCCATACCAGACAGCTCAGATCCCAAGTACAGGGTCGGAGACCTTGCAACCGCCAGTCAATACAGCGGGGGTCATTTTGAACACCAAGAGGCCCCCAGAAAACCACAGAATGCTGCAGCTGCAGACCCTCCTCGCTTGGCCTCCTCAGTCAGAGGCTGCAAACAACAGCACGTCCAAGAGAGGTGGGGAATACAGGACAGGGAGGCAAAGATGGAAAGATCTCAGTGGTTGAGAGGGCAACAACTTTGGGTATTTTCTGTCAGCATTGGCAGCTCTCTCAAACCCACGGCAGTGGAGATGAGCCAACGAGATTTAAAAGGTGCAGAACACTAGAGACCCCTCCTAGGGAGGTCCTGACAGCCACAGACCAGCACATACAACAATGAGACCTCATTCAGCAACACAAGAAGGGAAAGAAAAGGGAAAAAAAAGACAAAACAAGCCAACTGCTCCAGATAGTGCCTGCCACAGTCCCCAGGGAACAGAGAAAACCCCACCTGTTGGGAGCCCCCTGGCATCATGGGGCGGCCCACTTCACCACCAATGCCAACCTTCTTAAAAGAGCCACTGCAGGGATCCTCACTCTGTGGTGGTGGGGCACACGCCTTTTACGAGGAATGCCAGGGATCTTAAGGCCCTTCTCAACCCAAAACACTGGAGAGCTGCTGCCAGTCAAGAGTAGAACAGAGTGAGGAAACAGAGGCCAATGAGATTGGCCTCATGGGACAAGTTTGACAGGTGGACCGGGCTACTGATCCACCCATCACACAATGTCACATGGCAGACAGGCATGGCTTTGGAAGCCTTCATGTGGCTCCCCTTCAAACCCTATGTTGGGGGTTTACAATAAGAAGATGGGGAGACTTTCAGAGGCAAGTGCTTTAACACAGTCTTAAGGCTGAAAAGTGCAATTGGAAGCAGCTTCTATTCCCCTCCTCGAAAGGAGGATCCACTCACTAGAAAGAAAGGTGTGTTTTGCAAGGAAAGCCAGTGGAGGGGACTTCACCAGCACTCTGCCTTTGCTTATGAAACACTACTTTCTGCTTGCCTTGACTACATACACCTGTTCCAAGTAGAAGGATTTAGGCTCTGCTGTTCAGCTGATGGAGGGGTGGAGGAGATATAAATCCTGTTTTGGCTGCAAGTGCCTGTCTGCACAACCAAGCCAGAACTGAACTCCACCCTGCTGCTCATTAATTAGTGATGTCGGCTGATTGACAGGTGGGCATGATTTGTGGGGAAAGGCCTTGCGGGCCGAGATTAGCCTATGGGCTGGAGATTCCCCACCTTTAGAGTAAACAATACTGGGCTGCATCGACCAATGGTTTGACCTGGTATTAGGCAGGTTGCTACCTTCCTATCGGAAGAGTACACAGTGAAACATCTCTAGGGAGCACTAGACAAAAGATGCTTTTTAGTGTGTGCAAGTTCCAAACAGGCTGTGTTAAGGGTCTGAGGCAAAAACCCAAGTTGGAATTTCACTCACGAAGTTGTTTTCATGCTAGAACAGCATCTGAGGTACAACAGCCATGTGAACAAAGCGGAGGGGGGTGTCATTACCCAACACACCCTGTTAAGGAGCCCCCAAGCGAAGCTGCTAATAAGGGATAACAAGCTAGAATTATCCAAAGTATTTTTCCCTCAGGATGAGTATAAATAAGCTCATGAGACCAGGATATTAGCCAGTGGTTTCTAGCCATGGTTGCTGTTCAGTGAGTGTGTCCCACCTTCTATAAGCCAAGTCCACAAAGTTTTGAAATCTTTCAAGCCGGCTACCAAATGTTCAAGAAGCAACGTTGTTTGAGAGGTTTTCCAATTTGCTGTCAGTTTTAAGAAGCTGAGGAAACAGACCCTGCCCACTCATTATGCAGCTTTTCCTCCTCCGCCATGACATGGCATTAAATTTAGAAGCCAGGAATATACAATATATACTTTGGATATATATTTTAGCGGTCTGGAGACTTCTAGAGAAATAAGCCACAATAATTTCTGCTGATTCTTTGTTTTAAGTTACTCTGGTTGCCAAGAAACTCTAAAAAAGCTTACCGCAATTTAGGCTAATACATCTGGGATAGCTCAGTTGGTAGAGGAAGAGACTCTTAATCTCAGAGTAGCGGGTTTGAGCAGCACATTGAGCAAAACATTCCTGCATTGCAGGGGGTTAGACTGGATGACCCTAGTGATCCCTTCCAACACTACAAGTCTGTGATTCTATCACATTAAACAAATTAACATTCTGCCTTCTTTTATGATGGTGGGAGTCGGTGTTCTCCAGAGGATGGCACAAAAGACTCATCAGCTATGGAACCATTGGGTGGCGAAGGCCCCGTCTCCACCTCCACCTTCCTACTCTAAAAAATGGAAGCAATGACCTACTCCACAGGGTTGTTGCAGAGTTAGGCGGGATAAGGATTGGAAAGGATTTACAGTGTTATAAATGGACTGGTAAGAACCATGACGCGTTACCCAATCAAGATCTTAACAGCTCGTCCCCGCCAGCGCCTCCGTAGCTGTCTGGGCCTCTTCCCTCTACCAACTGGGACTCCAATGCCATGCGGCTGCCAGCATGCATCAGCTTAGCACAATTAATACTCCATTAGTCCTTGTTACACGGAGGCCTCCCCTTCTTTCTGCTGCCTGCAAATTCTTAGGGCCCTTCAGGACAAATGTCCTACGTTAATAACCGGGCTTCTGCAGTTCTAAACTTTAATAGAAATGAATTGAGATATTTTCTCCATGGAAGGAATGTGGCTTTCTCTTAATACTAGCTTTCCCCCTCTCCCGCTTAATGGGAGGGGATGAGGTTAGCCATGCGGCTGGGGAACAGCCAAGGGAGGGTTTTAAGACAGGAGATGAGCACATAGCCTCAAATAAGGAGGAAGGGGGGGGGAACCAAGGGGAAGAGCTTTCAGCGGGGCATAGAAAGTTCTGCGGGCATGTTGGGAGGCAGGAGGTGGGGCTTGTCATGTGAGCTGCAGTAATATAATGGGGCAAGTGCAGGTAGCACCAGCGCAGCCATGCGTGAACACCCCACCACCATGAACAGCTATGCCTGCTGGGATAAGGAACCGTGGTTTGCCAGCTGCTTGCTGCAGGGCTGGTAATAAGGCCTCGCCAATGCCTGGATGGTTTCATGATAGCAGCTGTGCACGTGCTGTGGCTGCACTGCTGGGCCTTCTGCAGCAGGAAGCAGCCAGTCTTAAGCAGCGCACACAGAGTTTCTTGGCAATGGCAAAACAGGCTCAGTGGCTATGTACCTTCTCAGGCCGGATTCAGTGTCAGTTCCCAGAGAGATGCGGCCGCACTGCTATTTTCAAGCAAAGGCGGCATACTGGACAGCAACGTCCATGCCGCGAGGAGCTGCCTCTTCTTGAGTGGCATAGTTACCTCCCTGCCTCTTTGGGGCAGACAAAAGGCTGGCTCTTCACTGCTGCATCCTGCGGCAAGCCCTACAGTGTGATTCTGACTCCTACAATACAGGGTACTGACAAAGCTGGAGAGAGAGATACTGCCAGGCTCAGACCTGGCCCTGTCGGGAAGCTTCTTTGGGGCAATTTTTTGAGGGGTGGGTCAAATATGACACGGAAGCTCCGCCTTCCCACCACCGCCCCCAGTCCCACCCACCATCCCACCTGTCCCCCAGTTCCCCATGGACTGTGCAGCCAGTTAGCAACGGTGGCAATAGCAGCGATAAGACTAGTAATAATCACCAGCAATTTAAAATAACGAAAGAACAGAAAAATAAACAAGCATGGCAGCACACCCCTGGCCCCAGCAAAGCTAGCGAGGGGATATGGGGGTACGTACCTCCTGGAGTTTGGAGGGCAGGGAAAGGCAGTGCCAAAATCATGGAAACATACAAAATGAGGGAGAAAAGAAAATTAAAAAACAAAGGACTTTATCAAATCTGCCCTTGGCGCACACCCCAGTTGCTGCTAGCAGGGGGCCACTGCCCAAGCTAATGAAAGGTGTTGAGCATTAGGGAAAGAGGGTTGGCAGAAGGGTTTTTCCCAAAACAGGGCCCACGTTTCTCCTGTTGTGGTGCAGGTCTCCCTCTCCACTAGAATACCAAGAAGGGGAGTGCCCACCTTGAGGTCACCAGGGTGCCAAAGCCAAGGACACAAAAGCCCCAGGAACTCCTGGCAAAAAAAAAATAGGTTCGTCCTTGTGGCTAGCTTAGAAAATCCTGACAGCGTCAGGAACTTGCTTGCCACAGAAACGGCTCCCTGGGCAAGGAATTAGCGATTTTAGTGCCAGGGCTGGTGACAGCTGTTAAAGTGGCCTGCAGCCCAGACTCCTCCATGTGGGGGTGGCATGCATCATTCGCAGGCGGAAGCAATCAGCAATTTGCTGCTGGGATTCAGCTAGAAGACAGCCAAGGCCCCTGCCCCCAAAATCGTGTACACACGAGGAATCGCCTCTGGTGATTACCACAGTTTGGAGCATTCACGGGCCAAATTAATCTCAATCTCCAAGGATTTTAGGCATGTCTTTGCTTTCTGCTGCAACCCTGCGGCACTGTAACCCAGAATGAAGCTCTAACAAGTCCTGGGCACTCAGTGGAAGGGTAAAACCACAGGATGCTGTCTGAGTGATTGCTCCTAACTTAGCAGATTTAGCATTGGAAAAGGTCCCGCAGGGATCAAGGGGACTTCCTTCCCATGTAATTGGGGGGGTGGTGGTGACGGGGACAGGTAGTATTGGGAACCAGGGGGCTTAAATTTGGATATAGCTGCAATCTAGAATTCCCAATTCAAACATCCCCATTCAGGCAGAAAAGCTCACATATCTGCAAAGAAAAGGATTCAGGCCAATTCTTTCTATTGTCTCTGAGAAAGTTAGCCACAGGAGAAATTCCCAAAGTTTGAAAAGGCTGAACTGAGTTCTCATTGCAATGTCTGCACTCTTTGCATTAGTACCTGCAGTTTTTTAGTCACAATTTTTAAAATCTGGCGTTAAAAACAAACCCACACACCCCACCTTTGCACCTGACACAGATACACACACCAACATAGATCTGGTGAATGCTTCCTGAACTGAGACACAAGAGGCCTGGAGTTTGAAATAAATAGAAAAGATGATTTGATCATGAGATTCAATCAAGACTTATTTAACTATAAGCCAGCTATGGTGTATGTTATCCTGTGTTATCGATTTTGTTGCCTTGGCTATAGCATGGTTATGGTCTTTCCTGTGTCTTCACTTATTTATCCATTGGCTGGATCTGGAGGCATGGCTGTAGGGAAGAAAATTGTGGCGTTTTTGCCAGAAAACATCCTTCCCAGTCCAAAGTGAAACTATCTCTTAGGTCTCCACTTCTGGCTGAACTTCAGGATCACGTATCTTTTCTAAACAGAGCTAACAAAGAATGGAAACTTTACAGCAAACAAAAATATGTTTTGCTACAATCACCACTGTAATATACAACTGGGTTTTCAAGCAACCATATATTTGCTGCTTATGTGCAGGTCTAAAATTGTAAACTGTAAAATATTCTCAAGTTATATCCATGTCCGTAACGGTGCACCTAGCAGCCTGTCCTTAAGTCTGCTTTGTGAGCAAGCCTCATTTCTGTCTCCACTGCCTCGCAATGCAACCTCTTATTTTAAAATAATAAAATGTGTGTTCTAAATAACAACAATTATCTATCTATCTTTTGTCATCTTGTTGCATGGCTTTGGTTGAACGGAAAAGAAAGGGTGCGATTTAAAAGGCACTGAGTCTCAGCTCAGACATCATTCCCCAGGAATATCTCGAGTGTGTGCATCCTCCCTCAATCCCTTGGAATCAAAAGCATCTGTTTCCATTTTACTTCATAAAATGCTCCAAGCAAAACGAGGGTAGTTACACATTCAAACATAGATGAATAATTCCATTCATTAACGATTCAGCAACTGCAGATTTGAATATTCAGAGGATTTGTGCTTTCAAATTTGATTTGCAGATTCCAAGAGATTTAAACAGCCCTAAAGGTGGTGGGGAAAGAAATAGGAGAAACAAACCAGCCAGGGAGCTGCTCCAGCCATAACCTGGCAAGACAACTGAAACATTCTGAGTGAGCAGGAGAAAGATGGTCAAGGGCTGCGCAGGGAAGGGCTGGTGGGCTGGTGAATGCCTTGCAGGTGCCATGCATGCACTGCCGGTGCGCACACAGCGGGGATGTGGGAGGTGATGCCAGAGAATAGCCTCCAATGTCAGGTGAGAAGCACAGAACCACAGACAAGTCTTGGGCTAATGCTTAGTCCACTGTGGTTAGGAATATTGGAACCAGGGAGAGAAAGCCCAAGTTTATCTGCTGTTCCTGGGGCCCATGAAACCAATGTGTCTTCCTCACTGTCATAAGCACCCCACGCCACCAAATCGCCGAAACCAGTCAGCCGTGCCCAAGTTAAGGGGACCCTGAGCATTGCAACCAAGACTGCCCTTGCTGGACATCCTGCTGAAGTACGGATGATTAGGAAAGCATCCTGAGTTCGACAATGGTATATGATGTGCTGGATTGTGGCCACCGAGCCCCATGCAAAAAATAAAAAAACGAAGAAGTCACCAGACTGCAGCCGAGCTCCCTGCTCCCTGCAGCCTATGCCATGGCAACAGCCGCACTGCTCCACATGGCTGAGGCCTTGCACCTTGCGCAGATGCACTCACCGAGCTTCAGAAGCCAGCCTTCACGGTCTGGGTTGAAGAAAGTGTGCGTCAGGTCATTGCCATCATCCTCAGGAATTTTGAAGGGCTCATTTTTAATGCTCTCGTACAGATTCTGGTAGGAGGAAGAGAAACGCATTGGGGGCCTGTGCAAGTCCAAGTCCTGCTTCCCAGGAGGAATAGCCAACCTGGGAAGGGACCAGCGTTTGCATGCAGAAGGTGCCGGGTGAAATCCTCCACATCTAACATGCAAAAAAGTAACGGGTAGCAGGCAATGTGAAAGATCTCTGCCTGAGGACCAGGAGAGAGTCTCTGTCAACCAGATCAAACACAACAGGAAAATAGTGGGTTAGATGGACAAATGCGACCAGGTACAAAGGCAACTTCCAATATTCCGATGACCCGCCACCCCCATGTCCCTTATCGCAGTCCTGTGATTTTTGAACACTACTTCCATTCCCTTTCCACAAAGCTCACCCTAAGTAGCTCCTCGGGCAGGTCCCCGCCATCATTGATGCCACGATTCATGGCAATGAAGCGCTCCACTGTCGGCTTGTCCTTAACGTTGGGATTATGAAGACTGGTGTTGAGCATGATGATGGCAAACGAGAGCACATAACAGGTATCTGGGGTGGAGAGAGGTGTGAAGGATAGATCAAGCACAGAAAGGGGCTGCCCTTTGGCTCCCTCCATTACCAAGGCACAAACTCAGAGACAATTGGGTAGCCTAGAAAGTGTCCTCAAGTCCCAGGATGCATGCTCTGTATTGGGTTGTTTGCTATCTTGGAGTGGGTGGGTGGGTGGCTGGACGGGGAGTGCTGCTGGATCAGACCAAAGGCCCATCTAGTCCAGCATCCTGTTCTCAGAGTAGTCAACCAAATGCCTGCAGAATGCCCACAAGCAAAACACAAGCTCAAAAGCCCTCTCCCCACTTGTGATTCCCAGGAACTACTTTTCAGAGGCATTCTTCCTCTGACAGTGGAAAGAGAACACAGCCACCACAGCTAATAGCCACTGATAGCCTTGTATCTGTGAACTGGGTCTTTCCAAGCCATCCAAAGTTGGTGGTCATTACTCCATCTTGTGGGAGCAAAATCCACACTTTAAACTATGGGACAGAACTTTGTGCAGCCCAATGGCCAGCCCTTCTCCACTCCCAAGCAACAAAACTTGAAAATCTGGCAGTGGGAGCCAGAAGGCACCCAACCGAGAACTCTCTGAGGATGCTCCGCTCCAGGGAAAACTGCATCCCAAACCCTTGCTGCCTGCAGAGTTCAGCTTGTCGATTTGTGCATACCTGTTGATTGGAAGACACCGGGGTTGCATTGACAGTACCGTTGTGCAAAGGCTTCCATCATCCGATCAATCTTTTGTGCTTCGCCCGGCAACCGGAAGCTCCAAAGGAACTGCCTGCGGGGGAAACGAGCACTTAAGTCAGCTCAGCTGAGTAGGGCTGTGAGCGAAGCTGCCACAGAAGTAACATTCCTCGGTAGAAGGGCTGTGTGATGTGCCAGAGACTTCCAAGTCACATATTTCCCTCTGTGCGTGCACTGCAAACCACTGCACTTTCCTAGGGAGCCCCATAGGCCATGCGTGTCCTCTTCTTGCCTTTTCCGTGCAGGAAGAGAGAAAAATGACACACCTCTGATTCACTCACAAACATCCTGCTGCCACTCACCGCAGTGCCTGGACAAGGTTGAGGTCTGTAAACTCATGCAGCTCCACGAATGAGTGCAACACCTGGATATTGAAATCATCTCTGCAAGGAGGCAAAAGAATAGGGGAACATGTGAGAGCGACCAAACTCACCTATCCCATACAGCTGCCAAACCCCTGCTGCTGCTGCCAAGAACTGGGCTCTCCTCCTGCCCTGGCCTGGATCATAGGAAGGTGCCTTATCCCAGGTGGGACTCTCTCTCCATCTAGTCCAATATTGTCTGTTCCAGTGGTTCCCACATTTCCCCATCCCAGCATGGACTACCGGATAGTCTGGGCAGACCGCTTAATGATTTTTCTGGCTGTTGCAATGTGCCATGCTAGACAGGGTATGTTTTTAAATTGTGTTTTATTACTCCTTTTATTTCTTATGTATTGTATTTTATTGTGTCCACAGAATTAAAATCGAAACACAATATAAGAAATAGAGGAAGCAATAAAAATGCAATTAAAAATCAATTATGAATGTTTGATGCCATGGAGTTGCCACCTCCCATCTTCAACTACAAATCCACAGAAACACCTGGATGAAGTTTGCGGACCTCTGGTGGTCTATATGCACCAGAGTTTGGGAACCCGTGGTCTATTCTGACAGGCAGTCTTTCTCTAAGGAAAGACATGTAGAGAAGGTTCTCTGTCATGACTTGCTACCCAACCCCCCATCATTTTAATTGCTACCCGATCCTGGATCATTTTAACTGGAGATGCCAGGAACTGGACCTTCTGCATGCATGCAAAATATTCAGTGTTCAGTCAATTCTGGGCCTTGAAGATGGCCTGGTGTCTATTCTTAAGGAGTTACCAGAAGTCTTCCAAGAAGCTTCAGAGTACAGGCAAGTTATTTCAAGGCTTTAGGTGTTATGCAGTGCTGAAGTACCCAGTACTGGCCAGCTGCAGCGAGAGCGATTCTGAAGTCCCACACAGTTGAAATAGTCACAATTTCAGTTGGCATTCCTCAGCTGTCCCCTTCAACTAGGTAAGCAAAGCTTGGGTCAGGTCACAGAAACCCTCCAATTAGCCAAGGATGCTACAAGGTCCTGACTATGAACTCCTGTTCAGCTAGTCCACATGGGAAACTCGAAACAATGGGGCACTGGCAAGAGATCTCTTGGGACCCCAAGTTCTTTTCCCGTTTCTTGAATGCCCATGAGAGATAGGAACCAAAGTCCATTATGGTAGTGGCTATAAAGGAAGACCAAGCCCCAAAGCTCCCTTCTCCCATTACCTTTCACCCAAGTAGTCGCCAATGGCTGTCTTGTTGAGCCCTTCCCCTTTGTAGAGGAACTGGGCAATGTCATCGCGGGTGTTCTTCAAGAGGTCGTTCTCTATCAGGAACTGGATGCCCTGAAAGCACAGAAAGAAGAGGGTGTCTCTCTGCATTTGCCCCTGCACAGGACACGCAGGTACAGGAACCCCAAACACCTCCAATAATGCACAGAATGCAGATAGTAAATTTGAAATGGTCAAGCTGTGTCTCATGCAAAATAGTGGCTTGCCTAAGACCATTTAATGGGTTTTGTGGCTGATGTGAGATTTGCACCAGTGGCTTCCTGGCCCGCAACTAGTTCCACCTTCCCTAGGAGCACATGTGCCTGTTTGGGCATTTCTAGCCATTTGCCAGGATCAGTCACCCTGAGACCCGAGTATCCCAACACCATGCCAAGTCCACAAGTCACGTTCCGGTGAGCTCTGCTGCTAAGGAACACCCCCCACCTTAGAGCTCTCCTTTAGGGTGGAACAGGGAAACAACAGATCTTGGGCACTTGCTTCCCAAGAATTCCTGAACAGGAAGGAATTGCTCAAGAACAGTTCACACAAATAATGTTGTGGAAAGAGAACAAGGCAGATGGTGAGAGACACACACAAGCAGAGTAACCACAGATGACAGTAGCCAGTTTGCCTGCAATGAGGGACCTTGTGGTGGTCCCTGGACCACACCTGTTGCCAGCTCCATAGTAAAGAAGTGTTGGTTACCTTCTTAGGGTCCATGTTGAACTTCTTCCTGCCCATCGCCACCTGCTTGTTCCTCTGCATGGTTTTCCTAGAAGGCACAAAAGATTTGGGTTAGAGACACCCCCACCAAGGAGCAGCATGGGGCTGTGCCACTTCATCAATGCTCCACCTGCCTACATCTTAGTCATAGATATGAGGCAGGCTAGGAAATCAGGCACTTTTCGTTGTCTGACAGGGTGCATCACACATGCACAACCCCCCCCCCTTACTAACGGCAAGCCTAAGTTTCTAAACACAAGGAAATACATTCTCCACCCCAAGAAATAATGAAGACCTCTTGCCACCCCAGCTAAGTTTGGGTGGAACTTGGATGTCTTCCCAGCACTAAAATGGAGCCTACAGCAGGGAACTGGCATACTAGCAGACTGGTTTCTAGACCATATACTGTGGAAGAGGAGGAGGCCTCCTGGGATGCCCTACATGACAAGGGCCTGGAGTCCGCAGGCTTGGGCAAAGGAAGCCACACTGAGTGATTGAAAGAGACGTCACATGTCAGTTTCCATTGACAATTTGGGCCACCTAATCTGTTGGTGACTCCATCTGCCTCAGTTCAGAGTTAACTACCTGAGACAAGGAACCTGCTGCCAGATGGGGAAGTGAGACCAGTCCTAGAAGAGAGGAATTTTTTGGGGGGGGATGGGACGACTGTGGGCAAGACAAAACCTAGAGCCTTTAGCGGAACAGGCCAGGCCAGAGATCCCTGATGATATTTAAGGCAAAACAGTAGCCTGGGAGATTTTCGTTCCACATGGTTACTTAAAGAGACTGAACATTACAACCAGCCAGCCAGAAAACACACACACACACACACACACACACACACACACACACACCCCACTGTCACCTCATTCTTCTCAATAGATCAGCATGATCTTCTTTTTGACAGGCTAGAGGCTCAGCATATATGCCTCAATTGTAAGCAAAGCTGCTCTACATGAACAGAGCCGGGATTAAAATGTCAATTCTCAACACAAGTGTGATGGAATCCAGACCAAGGGAATTCCATTCCTCAGACAACTGAAGTCAGCAAAATAGGCAAATCTATTTTTACTGGGCATCTGAATGGGTCTCCGATAAGTCTTTGGAGTTATTCTTCAAGTTTAAACTCTTGTTTGCCTTTAGATATTGTTTTATCCACAGCATGAAATGTGCAATGTTATCTGGACTGACGTTCAAGTATTGCTCCTGGTAGAAGGGGTTCTCTTCTGTTTTCAGTGGGCCGATTTGACCCTGAATATCCATTCAAGTTAGAATTCATGCCAGCTCTGCCGTGCAGGTTTCTGCTTGCTTTATTTCTCCCTATTTCTTTTCTCAGAAAGCCCCCCAAAATATCGCCTTCCCCATTCCTCCAGCACAAGCGCCACTCACCTCTCTTCTGTAGAGCCCAGGTTCTCGATTTCATTAGTGACCTCTGCTATCTCATCTTTCAGACGCTGCAGAGGAGAAGAAAGGCAGGGGAATGAGCACACCATCAAGTGGGGCTCTTGGGGGGGAGCTTTTGGGGAATTATTACTCCAGCTTTCTCTGTCCTCTTATGCCTTTGCCCATGCTCATTAATCTAGGTTTGAGGATCAGTTGGGTTGGGCAGAGGGAGGATGCATAGAGAGCAGAGGAAAGACTTCTCCACAAAAATCCAAGAGCCTGCAAGGTAGAAGCTCAAGGGTTCAACAACAGAACCTCTCCCTTCCTGCGTAAGGGGAAACCCTGTTCCCTTCTTCGGAGACTCATCAGATACAGCTTAAGCCAGCTGCAGGCACCCACTGCCCTGGGAAATGAAGACCAGAGAGAAGCCTGCCTGTCTGCCTGACTTGGCTCAGAGGTAGGCTGGGCTATGGATGCCAATCTGTGGGAGGCATCAGCATGCTGAGCTCTAGGAAGGAAGGAAGAAGAGCGAGCCCCTGGGGCTAACACAATTACTGGGCTAATCTCATTAGGAAGTGTCCAGCATATGGCAGTGATTAGCCTCTCCTACTGCCTTATTTATTGCTGATAGAACTGATGAGCAGCCCTGCCAAGCCTGGTACCCATGAGCAAGTTGCCACAGGAACAGGCAGCCCATGTCAGAGTCAAGCAAAGGGTAGGCCTTGCTGCCTCTGAGGGCATGGAAGGAGTGGGACGCAGGGAAGAGGATGTTCTCCCGGCATCACTTTGGAAGGCGCACCCCAATCTTCTTAAAGGTCTACACCAGGCATCCCCAAACTGCGGCCCTCCAGATGTTTTGGCCTACAACTCCCATGATCCCTAGCTAACAGGACCAGTGGTCAGGGAATATGGGAATTGTAGTCCAAAACATCTGGAGGGCCGAAGTTTGGGGATGTCTGGTCTACACCAATACTGGCTAGTTACAGCATCTTTCCTTATATGGGAAAGATGGAACAGGTTGACTGGGAGGTGGGGCTGGTTGACATAGAATCTTATATCCGCAACCTTCCTTCTACCTTGTCATGTCCATAAGGTACATCAACCTGACAGGTCAAGGCTAGAGGCGGGTGGAGATGCCCCTCCCCACTAACTTGATGCTTCGACATGGAAGCAGCACTGGATAATCAGACCCCACCCCCAAGTCATTTCTCACCCCCAACCCCTGCTGGGGTGGCCAGAACTGTGCCTGGCTGCTGATCTGCAGTGACGTTTGCCCAACACACCTGCTGTGCACAGCCTCAGGGCTGCTGTGCACAGAATCCTCTGAGGGAACAGGAGCAGGAATAGCCATGCACTTAATATCCAAAGAAAGAAATGCCAAGGGTTTCGTGCCCACAAAGAACCACTTGCTGCTAACCCAAGATGTGTGTGTGTTTTGGGGGGGGGGAGTTTCCACTGTGGTTACTCAGGATGAAGGTAAAGTAAGTCTACATGTGCTCAAAGGCATTCTATTTTTGTGTGTGTCATATTTCCAGGGCCAAGTCATGGCACTGAAAACAGTTAAGCCCCAAAAAAGAGGAGGTGGAGGAGGGAAAGCAAGGACACACAGAGGCACAAAGTCTGGAAGCTACAAAACAGCCACCAACCCTTCCTTGGAATGGGAACTGGTAGGAAGCATTGTGTCCGTCTTGTGCCATACATACAAACCCCATTAATCCAGCAATTACTTGATCACATCTTAGGAAGCTGCGTTAGACCCAGTCAAAATCACTGGTCCATCCAATTCCAATATTGTCTATACTGACCGGTAGGGAATTTCGCAGCCCTGCCTGCAGATGCCAGAGACTGAACCTGGGACCTTCAGCATGCCCTCCTGCACCCTGCACACCACACCCCTATCCCCCCACATACCTGTATATCTGCCAGCAGCTCCTGCTTGCGTCGGCGGATGTTTTCAAGTTCTTGACACTCCTCAGGGGTCAGGTCGCTGGGCACTGCCAGGGTAAAGAGACAAAGAGAGAGTTGCTTACAATGGGTGGATCTCAACAAGGATATGATGTTCTCCTGGCAGGCCAGGGAGACTGACGCAGCAGTCACAATCGCACCCAGAACTGCTTGCTGTAACCAGAACATGCAATAAACCCTTGGGGTATGCAACATATGACCTAGCGTACACATTTTATTCATTCCACTGTTGATTCCACTATATGGCATTCATCAGCACAATATGTGTGATGACCACTTGCTGATATGGGTTGATGGTGGTGCTGGGTTTTTTTGGAGGGGAGAAATAGTCCAATTTATGAGGCTGGAACAGCAAACCAATATTTGCTATGACAAGCCAATGGGGCCACCATTGTTAGATACAGTGTGTATCTGTTAGATTCTGGGAGCAAACAGGCTATGTGTTTTACATGATGCCTTGCTTGTGCATTTCCCAGAAGCTTCTGGCTGGATAGTGTTGGACACAGAATGCTAGATGAGATGGATCCTTTTGGTAACTGAGAACATAGCAGTCAGACAAGTCAGAAACTGCTTTGCTTCAACAGTGAGTAGCATCAACTTCCCACAAATCATTTCTTTCCCACTCCACTCCAAAATCACCAAGCACAGAATTGCTGCACTGATTTCTGCATATTAGGTTAGAGAGACCTGTGTTTGATCACTAGCTGTCAAAGCTCCATTGAACACAATTAGATCCTACTTTGAACAACAGAGAGGAAGACATTATTTCTGGGAAGGGAAAGCCACAGAAACATATATAAATAAAGGTCATTGTGAAGGTCAAGGCAACTGCAGGACTCACAAGATAGAAGCAACATTCTAAAACATGGAAAGCCATGGTTTGTTGCTGGCTTATGAAGCCTGGTTTATTTTAAATATGGCTTGGTGTTACATGTGAACCCAGCACCCTTCCTTAACTGTGGTTTGCTTGGCCAGCCCACCCTAGACACTGATGAAGCTACAAAGAAAGGAGGCAAGAACAGCTGGAAAACAAAACTGACTATAGAGTAACAAGCCATGGTTAGTTTGATTCTCTGTGGGGCAACCTCTGGTTAACATGTGGATTGTTAAGCAAACCATGGCTTAGCATTATGTGCAAACCAGAAACTCTTCCTTCTAGGTAGCCATTAAAAAAAGACACAGATGTCTCTCACACATTGAATCTTGCCAACCTACAACCCAGTCTCAAGATTCAGGAATCGATGCTTAAGCAAACATTTTTGGAAAGCTAAGCTCCCCCAAACCAGGCTGTTTATTGCCAATGACATGAAAGGCAAGATTAAATTGTTGCAAGTCTTCTCCTGTAGGACTTCCTCCCCTCTTCTCTGCCTGCAACACATGAACAGGTTTGGGGAGGGGTGGGTAGAAAAGTCCTACTGCAGCAGTGGACCTTGTTCCACTGACGCATACATCACTGAATGCTATGTTGAATTCTTCCCAAGGCTTCTCCTATTAAGCACCACCACCACCACCATAAGGAAGGATCTAAGGCAGGCATCCCCAAACTGCGGCCCTCCAGATGTTTTGGCCTACAACTCCCATGATCCCTAGCTAACAGGACCAGTGGTCGGGGAAGATGGGAATTGTAGTCCAAAACATCTGGAGGGCCGAAGTTTGGGGATGCCTGATCTAAGGCAATCTTGATCCTCCTTAGTAAATTAAGGATGTAGGTGTGCTGCCACAAGCATCAGGCAACGGGGGCAAAATTTGCCATCATACATACACAGCAATGTCATACTTCCAAGAGATGGCCCACTAAACCCACTGCAGTCATTCAAGGCTACATTTCTGTTTTTGCCACTGTCCAAATGACCCCTCTGAAACAGTGCTAGGATACACGCAGAGCACTGCACAAAGGTGACTTGAAGCTGCAGGCCTCAGACCACAGGCCAGCTCTCCTCCTTTCTCATGTGTGAGCCCAAACAAAAATAGAAGCACTTAAGAAGGCCACGTTGGCTGTGGCTTCCTGGCAAAAAGACTCTTGTTGAGCACCCCAGAAAGAGAGGCAGGACACAGCACATGAAGGTAATGATCCACCCCAGAACTCTGTCTTGCATCTGTGCGGCATAACATACAGTGGATTCTCACATCTGCAGCTCGCAGCATGAGACAGACATTTCCCAAATACCACTGGAGGAATTCAAGCAATGCTCCAGGCATCACATTCTAGTCTCTGCGGGCAAGGGGAGTGTCTCGGTTTGACCCTGCTGGGAGCATTGCTGATTCAGCTGCTTTGAGATGGGGAGAGGCAGGACCAAGCCCAGAGGTCAACGGAGGAACAGAAGGCAGGTTCCACCATCCTGACCATACTACTGCAGTTGCCCAGTGGGGAACGTCTACCCAGACAGTCAGGGGCAGAACATGGTGGTGCTCCCTTGCCTTATGAAAGGTGTATGGAGAGCAGCGGGGTCCCTGTCCTTAACAGGGAGCACAGACCCGTAGCTGGGGTGGGGAGCTGGGCTCCAGCTTTGAGGGCTATTTCAAAGAGATCAGAGTTCCTGACACAACAAGGCTCCATTGTGTGGCTGCTGGAACAGAGAAGCCAGAACAAGGGAAGTGCCTTTTCATTGCTTTGCAGTTGGACACGAGGGCAGGAGCCCAAAGCCAAGATACTGCAGCCGCAGCATACAAAGGAGGTAGCTCTTAAAGAGGCAGTGCCTCCCCGCCTTCCAACAGGCAGGGCAGGTGGGCCCAGAGCAGGAGCTCTGGGAGACTTAAAGCTGAAATTCAGCATTCAACTAAGTACCGGTAGTTATATAATGCATTAATTGAATGGCACTAACTGGAGTGGAGAGAAATATACCAATCTCCAAAAACTACTGTGCTCTCTCAGAAGCTTAACAAAAGCAAAGCGCAAGATCTCACAGAGGGCCCCTCTTTCCAACAGCAAGTACAGTGAATGTGCTGGTAGACCTTACTCCTGGATACTCGTCGTTATCTTGTTTCCAAAAAACCCAGCACCTAAGGGCTGGGAGCCCCTAAATATGTGCAGAATTCACTCCCAGAGGTCTGCCCTTCCTTTTGTGAATGGAAAAGTGCACTCCCCCAGAGCACCTATCCTTTGGGGAAGAAATGCCTGGAGTCTGAAATGTAGCATCCCATACAATGTTTTCACAGAATTGTGGAGTTGGAAAGGACCACAAGGGTTATCTAGTCCAACCCCCTGCAATGAAGGAATCTTTTTTGCCCAATGTGGGGCTCAAAGCCACAACTCTGAGATTAAGAGTTTCATGCTCTACTGACGGAAACCAGTGGCTTCAGCTTGCTCCTCCCCCACCAGACTAGATGATAAGGCTTATTGTTGAATGACTACATGAGAGGGGGAAGTGCAGGCGACATTCTAGGGAGGACAACTGGTCTGCATGAGATCCGAGAGACCAAGGAGTAAACAAGCGGAGTGCACCCCATGGAACAATGTCCAGCATCTCCACGGTCCTCTTTGGTGCGCAGGCATTCTGAATCACAGCGCATGTACTCTGCCACAAGCGCAGCTGGCCCTCCTATGTCATATCCTGTCGAGTTGGCAATTCTAGGCCCACGGCCCTGCAATGACTCCAGTGGAGCCATCCAAACCCTGGCTCGTTGGTTACAGAAACAGGTTTCTCATAAAAGGTTGCATTAGCAAGATGGATGGCAAGAAGAGCCATCACGACAGCCTTATAAACAGGCAAAAACCCACAGAGGTGAAATGCTACAAATGTCAATGTGTTCTCCACACACACCCTCCACTGGCCCATGCCTCTTTTCTGCATTATTGGCTCCACGTTGCCTCCTGAACTCTGTATGTCCCTGTTCAAAGATGCCGGCAATTGGTTTTGTCAACGGAAAAGGCTGGGCCTTTTGGCTTAATTGGGAGGAGAAAGTGTGTAAGCGACCCTTGTTCTGGCTATTGCTATCAACATGCAATAAAGCAGCTGACTGCCACATTCACATGGGCCTTCTTTATTTCATAGATCATTTGACCACAGTCAAATAATAGGCAGTCAATTGACTGGTATCTGACTGGTCAATTGACCTGAGTCCCAACTCCAGCTAAGTCAGTGCTGCAGATAAACAGTGGGGCTGGTAATTAGGAGAAGATGTTATGAAGGAGGGGCTGGGGCGTGTGTCTATTTATGTGCCTCCATAAGTATAGAGAAACACTAATAAGCAAAGGCACTCTGGGCTTAGTCCAAGCAAAATACTTGAGTAAACGACTTCCAATCAGCCGGAGGGGTAGTGCAATGATTTATCCAGAGAATCACCCATCAGCACAAACCCTGACTGCTCTAACCCCTACCACTTACTCTCTTCCCAGAGGACCAAGCAATAGGGGCTCCAACACCTGAAGCTATCAAAAAGAAAAACATTTTTTAACAATTCATTCAAAGCATTTGTAACCCATTCTTTGGCTGGAAATGTTCCCAGAGTGACTTACAAATCAATAAAAGCAACACAGTCCCTGCCATCCAGCTTACAGTCTAAAAAGGCATGGTGCTAAAGGAAAGAAGGGAAGGGGGAGCGCAGCGGGATGGAGAAGAGGAAAACAAGCAAAGACTGGTGCAAAATTCTCAAAACATACTTTTAGTGTGAATTGTGTTTATTTTATATATTTTATTAAATGGCCTGCTTTGCTTTCATCCAATGCTGTTGTGGGTCAAATGCATCTGCGCTCAGTCTGAACAGAGCTTTGGTCTGCAAGAAAGGGAAACCCTAGTTTGAAGGAACCTCCTGCCCTATATGTCAGCCCCAATGGGAGTCCTACTCAACTCCCAGAGACAATGCTGTCCTCTACACCCCCTACCAAAGCATATACAGGAGGATGTTTTGAAACAGGAAACAGAAAGCAGAATCACACTAACATTATTCTAAGACAAGGATGTTAGTGGGTTACTTCTATCCTTCTCATTTGTGTGCTCTTTCAGGGCCAACTCCCCCTCTTCCTCCCCTCCTCACCCCACCCAAAAAATTAGAAGCTTGAGCTTCTAATTTCTTCTTTTTTTCCAGGCCCACCGGCTGCTTGACTCCCTTGGGCTCTTAATGCCCACCCACCAATTCACACTCTTGGTTGGCTGCAACATAGATTGCCCCCTTTGACAGCCACCACTCTAAGCAGCCTTTCCCCTTTCTTAGTGCCTGTCTACTCTCTGAGCAGGGCAATGGCAGCCCATGAGGGTGGTGGTGGTATCTACCCCCACCCAATATCAGCCACTTCTGTACACCTTTCAGTTAGGCGCCCTTAACTTAAACAGCCCCGGAGCAGAAACATGACATTCCCACCCTGGTGAAAGCACTCTCTTCCCTCCTCTCCTGCAGACACTTTGGGAAAATCCAGTCCGCACATAAACATGGTCCCAAAGGAAGGCAGGAGCAACAACACACAGTGCCTTCCCCCTCCCCTCCATGCCTGGCATAATCTGCTGGGGAGCCAGAAAACAGGCAGGCAGGGGAAGCACAGCATGCTGCTGGATGGGGCAGAAAGGAGTGCAGCACCAGGCATGGCTATGACAGAAAGGCCAGGGACATGGTGCTCAGCATGGAAAAGACATTGGCACATGGCACCAAATGCAGCCATGAGGGACCAAGCAGCACACAAGACAGGGGGCCAAACAGGAGCAGAGAATTCCCCTTTGCAAACATAATACACAGGGTGAGAGAGGGAGAGGAGAGGGGGGAGACTTACCCCAGCTCTTTCTGCCCACTGTCAAAGTAAGCCCTGAGACGAACCATCAGTGCGCTAGTAGCCCATGTGCTGGGGAGCCCAGCCCTGTCAAGGAGAAGGGGCTGTGTCTCGGCCTCCTCTCATTCTGCTCAGCTGAGCTCCTCTGCTAGTGCTGCCTTCCATGGAGGATGACAGCTTTGGAACCGCCCACCTGCCGAGGCCTGGAGATTAACCCCTGCCTTTCCAGGCTGCAGCACAGGGAGGGCATGTGTGCAGGACATTGGCACACAAAGTGGGAGCAAGCAGCAAATACATGGAAATATGAGTATCGGACATGCTGGTTCTTTCAGAAGCAGTTTTACACACACACACACACACACACACACACACACCTGGGTCTGATATTACGAGTTTCTAGCAGAATTACATGCTCAAGGAGGAAATGCTGTTCAGTCTCTAAGGGAGATGCGTCTTTTTCCCTTACTGCCTTTCTCGTCTTCTCAGGACCCTAAAACAGATGCAGAAGTTGCAGCCACACATATGTTATTTTCGGTGCCTCACTCAGAAGCAATTTGTTGCTCCTCTCATTGTCAAGCATGCCAGAAACAAAGGCAGCACTCCTGCATCACAACACGCACACTCTCATAGTTTAATGCAGCTGAATAGGTGTTTAATCTTGTGAAACACAGACCTTAGGCACACACACACAGAGAGAGGCTTCTGATACCACAGACTTAAATATTGGAGAATTCAGCTTTTACCCATGGCATGGTGAAATTTGATCTTAATATCCTATAAATCAAGGTAAAACTGCGTAAAAATCATTAAAATGATTGCAAGTACCGGTAATAATATTAATATCACTAATAATATTATATAATACTAGCTGGCCCGGCCATGCGTTGCTGTGACTCATCCCTGTGATTCCCCCCACCCTGTCCCGATCCATGACGTATCCCGTCCCCTCCTCCCCCCACCCCGGGTCATCCCTGTGATTCCCCCCACCCTGTCCCGATCCATGACGTATCCTGCCCCCTCCTTCCCCTAACCCCCACCCAGGCGAGTCCCCACTTCCATTTGGCCTAGTCTGTAAAGGCGAGCCAAGGTGCTGTGGAGAGGGAAGGTTTTGCAGCTGCAGTACCAGTGTAGCTGCCGCTAGAGGGTGATGTTTTGTAACCTGGTTCTTTTCCCAGCATGCTCGACTGGGTCTCCTGGCTGACTTTTCAGGTCCTAAAAATGGGGTATTAGCTTGCACATGTGTGATATTTATATACCACATGTAGCTACGAACACTTGCATAGTGGCATGTGACGTTGTGTCCAAATTTCATTGCTATCGTTCAAGCGGTTTCGGTGAAAAGTGGAAACCAACGGACATAGCCAGTTTACATTTTTATATATATATAGATTATTATTATTAAGCATTACCTAACATTTGCATAAGGTAAAATTAAAATTATTTGGTTTCCCAAAAGCAGTTTATGTGCTTCTTCATCAAATGTAGACTTAACAAGCTAAATGTTGCCCGATCACAAAAATAGATTTGAATTCCTCATACCCAAAACCATATTTTTGAGACACCCCCCCCCCACTGAAATTTGCAGAAATTAAGTTTCACACCCTAATGTCCTGACCTTGCTTATGAGAGTCTGCAAGCATAGGGATTGAAATGGGGGGTGACTTTTCAGAGGGGGTTGAGAACAAAGGGGGAAGACCCTTCATCCCAGACAAATGTGGGTTCAGCTGTGCAGCATTTTAGTTTGGTTTTTGTTAAAGTTTCGCATGCATGGCCACTTCATTATATTTAGCTATAGTCACATGCTTATTTTCTTGTGATTTTGCATAGCTTCTGCTAACCTTTTCAGAAGCTTCTTGTGAATCCGATATGTAGTTCCATACTTTTGACTGATGTACTCATTCGGAAGATCATGCAGAATATAGCATTATATTTAGTGATGGAAGAAAACAACAACAACAACAACATGTTGACCTGGAGTTGGTGTGTTTGAAAAGTTGCCAAATATTAACTCCTATTCTGTTCGTTCTAGGAAACATAGCACCAAAGTAAGATTGAAAGCCACATTTTTCAAAATAGAGAACGACAGCACTGCATCTGGCAAATTGCTTTTGGGGCGGAGCATTCAGGGGTGGTGTACATGCTCCCAAAAGATTTAGAATGCTGTTCTAAACTCTTCAGATTCTAATTGCAAGAAAATAACTTCCATGCACTTTGATACTTGCCCATGTGTTTTCAAATTCAGTACTTTCCTGCAGCTTAGTGAGCTAGAAAGCCAACCCTACAGACTCACTAGTGATAGAGTTCCACTTTGAGAAAGCCCCATTAGAATTCAGCACTGACAGTCCCATTAGATTTGTTCCACTTTTCCATTTTCTCCTCCATTTCAGACCAAACTCTCTGGAGCAGTAATGGAGAAGCAATGATGTGTGACTGGCTGGGTCCAAAGGGAGTTGCAGTCCAGCAACATCTGGAGAGTCACCATTTCCCCACCCTTCCTCTAGAGGAGCTTCTTCAAGCAAAGTCTGAGTGCTCAGGGGTCCTTCTGACACATTCCTCACTTTTATGCCACCTCTTCTAAGGCTTGGTTTGGTGCCTCTAAGCTAGCACTCCTTCAGGCTCTCTCAGCACAAGCTTCCCTAGCAGATGCTAAATCTCCATCATCTTAAGCTCACAGCAACAGCACAAACCTATGAATGTGTGTTCAGAAGTACTGCAGAGTTCGGAGATAGAGGTTATCCGCCTCCTATTACAGGGGAGAGACCAGGAGCTGACCAAGATAGTAGCTAAATTCCTCTACAGTGGTACCTCAACTTACGAACGACTCGACAACCAAATTTTTTTACTTACAAATGGGGGTAATGGCCGTGCGCTTACGAATGTCTCGACATCCGGGGGAAAACCGCGGCGGTTTTAGATAGGGATTTTTAGACTTACGAATTTTTAGATAGGGTTGCTTCGACTTACTATTTTTTCAGTTTCCAATGCATTCCTATGGGAAATCGTGTTTCCAATGGCGTTTTTCGACTTACGAATTTTTCGATTTACAAAGGTGCCTTCGGAACGGATTAAATTCGTAAGTCGAGGCACCGCTGTATCTGATCTTTTGCCGCCGAAGTACATTACAGGACCCTGTCCTTCCTGAAGATCCACAGAGGTGAAATAGATTGCCAGCCTCCTCTTCCTTTAGGCAAGTGACTGTACTGATGATATGGCGACATGATTGTACTGGCCAATTTGTTTTGAATGTTTCTGGATGATGCCAATAAAGGTTTTGATTGATTGACACTGCAGAGTTCAGTAAGTCTTACTCCCCAGCAAATGGGTATGGAGTACCTCAGTGGAGCAATCTCTCAAAAGGCCTCTCCTCCTCCTAAATGCCCTAAGAGCAAACTGTCCCAAGATGCAATGCATTCAGATTATGTTCCCAAGATCGGTTCCACCCTGTTGTGACACCAGACCTACATACAGGTATCTGTCTCTTCTGCTTCTGGCATTGTTTGAACGTCTTTCCTAATCCTAGTTACAGGTAGGTAGCCGTGTTGGTCTGACATAGTCGAAACAAAAAATAAAAAAATTCCTTCCAGTAGCACCTTAGAGACCAACTGAGTTTGTCATAGGTATGAGCTTTCGTGTGCAGAAGTGTGCATGCACACGAAAGCTCATACCTATGACAAACTTAGTTGGTCTCTAAGGTGCTACTGGAAGGAATTTTTTTATTTTTTGTTTTCCTAATCCTAGTTGCAGATTCAGGTTCTGAACCCCGGAAGGTTTTTTTGTTCCTTTGATTTCTCCCATGAAGCCTTGGACTGGAATCCAAAAACTCTTCAACCTAATTGGGGAAGTTTAAAAGCACACACAGACCCTCCTGGTGCCACCTCTTCATAATGAGCACTTCTCTCCCCACTGCCCCTTGCATACATAAGGGCATCCCTCCCCACAAACCTTGAAAACAAGGTTTGATTCATCCCACTCCCCAAATCACGGCTACATAAATACAACTTAGCTAACTAGATATGACAGCGTCTTCAAGAACCAGTGTCCTTGTCAATGACACTTTGTCATTCCAATGACGCATGGCAAGATCCACAAGGCAGCCCACAACAGCAGGCAACAGTGGAGAACAAGCAAGATGAACATGTGACCAATTCCACAGAGCAGTTTTGTGGCTGCCCCTTTAAACTCACCACATGGCAAGCCATTTGTATCCTGCAGCTCATCACAGAGAACACTGTATTTTACCAGCACACCAAAGGAAAAGACAAGGCTCAGTGGTAGAACAACTGCATTGCATGTAGAAGGACCCAGGTTCAAAGCTTGGCATCTTCCAGCAGGCTGGGAAAAGACTCCTATCTGAAATCCTGGAGAGCCACCACCAGTCAGTGTTATGCAGTCCAGTGGTTCCCAAACTTCTCTATACCAGTGCCAGATTAAACCCTGTGGAGGCTCCTAGGAAGTTGAAATATTGGGGGCTCTCTCTCAAATTTTCTCCCAAAAAGTTTTTGTAATCTTCTTTCAAGATCAAATCAATATTATTTTGATGTGTTGTTGCAGGGCCCATAGGCTGGTGCCTACTCTGCCTAGTTGGCAATCTGGCACTACTCTCCACCCTCAAAGATCAAATGGAAATTGCCAAGGGTCTCAGTGAACCACTTAATGATTTTTCTGTCTGTTGTAACAATTGCGATGCACTGTGCTAGATGCTGTATGATTTTTAACTGCATTTCTATTGCTTCTTTTATTTCTTATATTGCATTTTATTGTATCACAACTTGAATGCCATAATCAACGTATTTAATGTGGGCATGCTGCAGTTAAACCTGTAGCAAGTGATATGTACAGCTCTACATTATTTCCCCTGTTTACCCCCTGCCTCCCCTTCTCTTGTATCCTCTCTCTCTCTCTCTCTTTTATTTTAGGATCCTTGAGACAAAGACTTGTCTTCTTGTACTCTGTAAACCACCACATACACTGATGTGTTTATAAGGCAAACAAACATGCAACAGAAATTCCATGCTCTCCCCTCATCCACACAAAGTCAAGTGAGGGTAGGGAACTCTCCTGCCCCAAGGAAGTGAAACTATAGAACAAAACTCATGAATGCCAAGTGTCCAATCCCAGGTGACCTCGTGTGTACTAAAGGCAGTGGCTGAGGTTATGGGAAATTCCAGATACCATCAGTTTCCTGCATGTGTGCACAAGAAATTTAACCCTTAGGATTACTCTCCCTGTTACATCATCAGGTGCCTGCAGGGTGGTAGAAGCTTGACTTGACACCCTTTGTCTCTCTCCCTGCTCTTACTCTGGTCCCTCATAATAAATTATTGCCTTGACACCATAAGACTCAGTGGAGCCAAGGCAGTTAAACTCATATCACAGACTGGGAGCAAGGATAAGATGGCACCCCACAAGTTATCCTGTACATTTCCAGCAGCTTTCCCCACTCAGATGTTGGCTGGGGCTGATGGGAGTTCTGGTCCAAATGATCTGGATGGCACCAGGTTGGGGAAGCTAATTTAAGGCCACAAGAGCCAGTAATCCTCTGAATAACAAGAAGCAAGGCAAGGCAGTCAATTAATGACTTCTCCACAAACTCAAGATCTATCCCTTACAACAGCAGAGCTTGTGAGGGTGAGAGAACTGCACACCACAAGGCATGGAGACAAGCCCTTTCTATAGTGCACCACCCAGTAAGTATGTTTGCTCCAGATGTTCTCCTCAAGGCAGGTTCCTTCAATGAGTGCTCCATTTCTGGGTACCATTACTGGAAAGCTGAAGAGAGGTTCACTTCCTAGCAAGGCTTAAGCAGACATTAAGATGAAGGCTGCAAATGGCACACATATTGTGGGAACATATCCATGCAGTGGGATGTTCTGCAGCCTGCCATTTTAAGTTGCATAGTAAATTTGCTCGCAAGGAAGCAGCAACCCTGGCTACAGAAGGCAAGGGTGTTTTACTAACAATTCCTGTGTGGCTCCTTGCAGATAATGGGCTTGGCACCAAAAGCAACACAGCATGTTCTGAGGAGGAGGGACAACTTGTTCCAAAACCGAAACAGGGTGTTGCACACACACCCTTATGCACACAAAAAAACCCATAGTAGGCACCACAGGGAATCCATGTGCCACATTTGCCGCCTGGCTGCAAGTGTTTTGGCAACTGGTTCATGGTAAGCGGCTGCGAGATTCCACCCACAGAAATCCTATCATGGCAGAGATGGATCTATATCCTTCTCCCTGTAAAATAAAAAAATTCCTTCAGTAGCACCTTAAAGACCAACTAAGTTTTTATTTTGGTATGAGCTTTCGGGTGCGTGCACACTTCTTCAGACACACTTCTCCCTGTAATCACAGATGCTACTCAGCACCAGCTTCATGACATGATGGCCACACTGTCCCAACATTACACTTGGGCTCCTTGCTAACAGAGATAAAGGATTATGTTCAACTAAGTCAACTACTCAGAGTAAACCCTTTAAAATTAACAAACCTACGTTAGTCATGCCCATTAACTGTAACTGGTCTACTCTGAGAAGGGCTAGCATTGAATACCACTCATGCAACATCTGGGCAAGAATTGTAGCTTGCCAGGTGGAATGATTCCCCCTTCTCCTCCCCCCCCCCCGTGTGTGCTGTTCCAGGGGTTTTGTCGCTCCCCTGAGCCAATTTCGGGGGGGGGGGCAAGGGGGCAGGAAAGGAAGGAAATCCCAATTGCTCAAGCAGAAGTTATTGTGTAGGGCTTCTGCTGATGGGGCTCATTAAATGAATCCCACTCAAAGGCTCCACAAGCAAGTAACACCATATTCTCAGGCAATAAGATTACATCCTCTGTGGGAAGTATAAAACAGTGGCAGCATATAAAGTCATCAGATGTTTCACATTCTGAGTGGCACTAAGCAGCCCCACAAATCACACATGGACAGGTAACCTTGCAGCTCAACAAATGTGCCAGATCTGTAGGCTTCAGGTGAGCTTCTGCAATGCCAAGGACTAAACAGTGCTGGCAGCATCACTGTAAAAACTCCAACAAAGAGAACTGATGGGATTCATAATCACCAAAAAAATGTACTTATAGAGGCATTAGATGCAAAGAGTTCTTTAAACCAATGCTCAAGGTAAACTTGCATGGGTCTTGAAAGCAAAAAGTCAGCATTTAATAAGGGCCAGGGGCTTGGAAAGTGCAAGTTAGGATCTTTGCTGCAGATTGTGAAACAGACTCTGTGACCAGTAAAAGACCCATTATAAGAAAGGCCTTTTCTTACTGGACTATAATTTGCATTGTGGTTGTTGTTTTAAGGGTGAATGAAATGTAGAAAACTAGTCATTCCTAAGTGCCTTGATTCAGTAGAACCACAAATCTCAATGGATATTGGGCAAATCCTCAATTCTCACTCTGCACTGCAGAGGAGACAAAAGCGCTGCTGCTGTTAATGCAAGAGACACTGTCGCAAAGTTTGGGACCACTGCCTTTCACCCATCATTGAGTGCACACTGGTCTCTTGGTCACGTCAGTTTCAGGCAGCGTGGGAAGAGTGTGCATGACCACGTAAATGCACCCCAAGAGGAAAGAGGAGTCCTAAAGTGCCATGCTACACGGAGAGCAGCTATCAAGGTGCAAACTAAGCCAGAAGTGAGGCAGGCTCCACACTGCAGGCAGAGACCCTTTGCCATCAGTAAGCTGGCCAGCAAAGGAGGAAATGCATGTTATTGTTCAAGACTGATTGATTTGCACTTCTAGAGCCCACACCCACACCAAATAAGTGGCCCACTCTTTAAGAAACCAAAAAAGCTCTATTTCATGAAAAATTCCATGCTCTGCTGGAAGAGCCCTTATCTGATGATGTAAAAATCCAGACTGAATTACCCAAGGGGGAAAGTTTTGGATAGGAGAGAAGCCGCAAGACTAAGTTGGAAGAACACTGATACTGTTGCAATAAAAACAAGGGAGCAAATCCAGTCCCACGCTAGGACTGGGCTTGCATGGGCTCAGAGTTATGTTGAGCTCCAAGCTTAACATAGAAACTATTTCCCAGGGCTCATGGTCACTCTAAGGCAGGCATGGCCAAACTTGGCCCTCCAGCTGTTTTGGGGACTACAACTCTCATCATCCCTAGCATACAGGACCAGTGGTCAGGGATGATTGGAATTGTAGTCCCAAAACAGCTGGAGGGCCAAGTCTGGCCATGCCTGCTCTAAGAGTTCACCAGTTGACCAGGAAAACATTATAACTGACTGGACAATTGACCACTTCATTAAGACATGGGAAGATGCCTTCTATCAAGCAGGACCATTGGTCTACCTAGCTTAGAAGTATTTACAGTGACTGGGTTTCTCCAGGGTTTCAAACAAGAGTCTCTCCAGGTCTCACCTGGAGATTTCCTGGCCGTGCTTGTAGTACAGTACTTGTTTATTTTTAAAGCTTTGGTGGATTTCATTCTCAAAGTTGAGGATCTTTTAAAAACACACTTGATAATTACAGTATTTGACAATACAGGCAACTCCCCATTTGTGTGGGGGTTGTGTTCCAGGTCATTGTGCGCATCAGTGGTGTTGCGTAACCTCATTCCACCCCCTTCTGGGGCCAAAAGCAGTGCATGTGTCAGCTGTTGTGCATCAATCAGACACACACAAAATGGTGGCCATCTGTATCTGATTGGTCTATTGAACGTGTGTGTGTGTGTGTGTGTGTGTGTGTGTGTGAATGACTGGTCAACATGTTCAGTCCTCTCTCCAAACACATTTCCCACTCATCTGGATCCACATGTGGCTCAGGGACAGCCCCATTAATCACTCTCACTCTCAAGGTGGTTCCCAGAGAAAGTAGAGAAGCCCTGCCCAAAGTGCGGAGGAAGCAGCCTGTTGCCTCATTAAATCCACATGCTCTTCTCCCAGCAGCCTCCCTGGTGCCCAAGGGCAGAAGCAGACCTGAAAAGGGCAGGAGAGGTATTTTGGGAGAGATGCATGCCGGAGCATGCCGCTCAGGGCGCTGCCAACAGAAACTCCTGCTTTTCAAGTACAGCGAGACTGGGCCTCTCCCGGCTGAGAGCAGGAATAGGGCACTTCACACACACAAAAAACACCCTCAAATCTCTAGGCCACAGCAGTGGCCCTACAGGAGTAAGCCTACCTGGCATGGCTTACTGTAACTGCTTGCCCCATATTCCAGTGCAATCCCCCCCGCCCCCCAGGGCACTGGGCAGCATATTTTCATGGGATGTGCTTCTAGTGAGCCAGGAGCTCAAAGCACCCTTCAACTCTCACTAGTATTATCAGAACCAGGGCTTCTTTTAGCTGAACTCGCCAGAACTCAATTCTGGCACCTCTCAGGTGGGGGCGATTGCCATTCCAAGAGAATGAGGGAGGTGTGAGTTCCGGCACTCATTTTTCTAGAAAAATAGCACTGATCAGAACACTAGTCAGTTACCGGTATCACCGCAACATGGAAGGCCACGTTCTGAAGTACTCACCCCATGTTTATGTATTTATTAAATTTATATTCCAGACTCACTCCCACAGGAGCACACAGTGAGAGATAAAACAATGAAAACTTGTTTAAAAACAATTCCAATACAGATGCCGGCTGGGAAAGATCTAAAATTTAAAAGGTTTAATGAAAGAGGAAGGTGCGTACTTCTGTACAACACCCAACTTGACCATGGCTCCCCACAAATGAAGCCCTTAGTGGTCACCACCTGCTACAAAACTCACCCAACCACCCAAAGAGGGAGCCCAGGAGTTCCCCACCCTGCACCGCTCTCACCGTTCTCCATCCTGAGCACCATGTTGCCAGCAGCAGAGAGATGTTGCAGACCACTATCTCCGTCCGTTCCACAGTTACGTGCTGCTCGGCTGGGTAGACACCTGAGTCTGACTTGCTGTCTGGCTGCGGCTTCCTGGAATGAGTCAGGTCTTGTCCCAGCCAATGGGTGGCCTTTGCCTTGGAGGATAGGCGTCATTACAGTCCTGGCCTGGCAGTAACCGAGATAACCAGCAACGCCCTGTTCCTGTGGTGATCCTTCAGCCTCCATAGGGCTGTTAACCCCCTCATGCTCTGGAAGCAAAGAGGAAACTACAACTTGATGGATGTAAACACTAGCTGGCATGATCTGTGCAGGGTGGGATAACAGAAAGAACCCCTCCCAAGCCTGCAGCAAAGGGTGGGGAATCACAAAGTATTACGCACATTTGAGTGCAGAGCCAGTGTAGTCCACTGAGTCAAGACTAGGGCTGAGAAAAGACTGGCTGAAATTTCTGTGCAGCCCCTTGAAGCTTGCTGGGCAGAGGAGAGGAGAACCACAAAGTGTGCCACCTTGAAAAAGTGGGTTATTAATGCAGTGAAGAAAAGCATGTTATAAATGCTTTTAGTCTACTAGGAGAACTGTTATTAGACCATCCACAGGCCCAGTCATTCCTGAAAACAGCTTTTGAATCATCCTCAGGTCATGTTACAATTTTTTAGCACCCCTTACTTTTGGAATTTGAAACTTTAAAAATTCAACATGCCCCAGCATGGTAACTATTCTTCATTTGTGGCATGTGGTGTTTTGAGTGACATTTACTCACAACAGGGGCTCCCAAACTGAAGTCCATAAGCTTCGTTCAGGGAGTCTGCACTGTGTCTGGATTTGTGGCTGAGGATGGAAGGCAGCAAATTCATCACATAAAATATTCCTACAGATTTTAAATTGTATTTTTACTGCTTCTTTTATTTTTACGTTGCGTTCTATTGTATTACACTTTGAAGTCTTCAAAATGCTGTAAAATACAATATATAATGAAAGGAGCAATAAAAATACAATTAAAAACCATGCAGCACCCAGCATAGCACATATATGTTCTTTTCAAACAAAAGCAGAAAAGCATTACAGACAATTGCGAGGATAAGAACATTACTGGGAATGAACATGTGACATGACGGAATCTAGCAGAGCACGTTACAATTGCAACAACAGGTAGAAAAATCTTGAAGCGGTCCACCAAGACCCTCTACCATTTTCAAGTGGTCTTGAAAATGCCATTCCTGCCATTCAAAGCCAAGCCAAAGTAAAGGGCAGCTAATTCCATCCAGTTTAGGCTTCACTGGCATTCATAGGTCTGTTGGAGACATTTGCACACACTTTTGTGAGCACTTTATGTGTAAAATTCACACTGTTGTGTAAAATACGCACTTTTTCAATGCTTTTCAGTACACACACCCCAAGGAAGCATGTATTTGCATGCACACTTTTTCACCACCGAAAATGCACTTGGAGAAGTGTGTTAACAGAACAGTACAGATAAGAGTTGGCCATGTGCTGCCCTCTGCTGATAATAAAAAGGCATTGGCCCAAGCGGGGGTCACATTTGTCTTTTAACCCATCAAGCCAGTAGAGGACTGCAGAGAGAACTCCTTCCTGAAAACAAACTCATGAACCATTACAAATAATCTCTCTGCTACCACCTCTACCCCAGACTGCAAAAAGCAATTACACATATTTATGGTCCAGTAACTATATGACTGCAGCTTGCTCCTTGCACTCTAGGGCTTCTGCAAGCTGTGTCTGAGCACATATGTGAATCACTGTAAAATCACCCTGCAATTTTTGCTGGGCAAGTCCCAGATTTTACATTTTAAAAGAAAGCATCATACCCAGACAGCTGCCCCAAGGCAGACAGGAGGGCACCCAGACTAAGCGAATAGGTGGGAAAGCCTTGGCTCAATAGAGTGCCAATTAGTAAGTCAAGCAAATGCAGAGATTCCTAAAATACAATAACACATTTTCTCCCTGTGGGCCTTAGAAAGGAGGGACATGGTGATGCTCCAAGTCTTCTCCATCATTATTCTTCACATTCCCAATCTGCCCCAAAACTTCATCCAGTTCACTCCACACAACGGAGCTGGCTGGAACGAAGCTTTGTAAGACACACCTCCCCAAACTCGGTGGCAAACCAGAAGTGGTCAAACTGTGGCTGAGGAAATCATACACAGCTCAGCTGCAGAGCCATTCAAAAAGTTGCTCCCAGACAGTTCAAGAATCGAATCAGAAGTTAATGAATAAACCTTCTGGTTCCCTGGGAAGAGTGATCAACTGTTAAACCACCACTCTGAGGACTGTAGCTCTGTAAGGGGAATATTGGCCCTCTTAACAACTCTCAGCACCCTCAACTAGCTACAGTTCCCAGGATTCTTGGGAGAAGCCACAACTGTATAAAGTGGTATGATCCTGCTTTAAATGTATGATGCAGTTGGGGACCTCATCTGTATGCCTAGAGGAGGGGTGGGGTATTTCAGTCCACAGTGGAGGGGGACAAATGCGGTTTTCTGGGCCGCTTTACCCATTCCTCAGGCTTCTCCTCAGACCACACCTGTCACTGGCCACACTCTGCAGCAGTGGTTCCCTATTTATATCCCACACAGGATATGGGGCATCTTGGTGGCCCACTTACTGACTTTCCTGCCTGCTGTAGCAATTGTATTTCTATTGCTTCTTTTATTTCTTACAAGTTGTATTTTACTGCATTTCAAAGAATTCAAATTGCAATGCAATAAAAACACAATATTATAATAAAAGGAGCAATAAAAAAGCTGTTAAAAATCAATAGGAGTATTTAACGTGATGGACTTGCCAGCTGCCGTCTTCAACTGCAAATCCACAGAAATGCTGCAGACCACTTGGGATGAAGCTCACGGACCACCAGCGATTCAAAGGTCACAGTTTGGGACCCCTGCTCTAAATCAGCCTGGAGCGATTTTGCCTGACTGGAAGCTGTCCTCTGCTGTGGTAATACTAGCATGGGCAAGAGGTACCTGTGCATAGAAACCTCCGGCTTTAGCACGGTTTCTCATGCAAAGGGAAAATTCGCACCCACAGCCCTACCCAGCTTTGCCTCTGGAGGTGCCAACATCTTCCTGTCTACTACCAGTATGCAGCCTGCCCCTGAGGGAATGTGGCATTTGAGCTGAAAGACCTGGTCTAGCTAGGGAGAGAGGGTACAATGGTTTTTGTAAAGCTGTTCCTAGATTAAGAAACTTTGGAGTGCTCCTCTAGTTTAAATAGCTTCTGACAAGATCCGGCTGTCAACAAACTTTTGCCTGTCTCCTCCAAGTTGCCAGGCACAAATGGGTTCAAGAAGTTCCTGCTCTCAGCTGCTACTGCGACCACATCCTGTTTTCCTAATGACAGTTGCCTCTCATTGCTGCATCGGATACAGTAAGGCTTCAGTGCTGCCAGGAAAGGGACTCCATTTCGAAGTCTGCCAGGCCCATTACTTTTGCAGAAGTACAACCAAATCCTCACATTTAAGAGGCAGACACACACCCAGGGCCCATCGCCCCACTCCTCTTTGCTCACAGCTGAGGCATAACAACAGCCCCAGCCATGCTTTGCCTGGAGCCACCTGGCTGTGCAGAGTACAGGCCTCGTTTCCATGGACACCATCTGGCTTCCGTTTCCTCCTCCCAGCTCCTGCCAAGGCAGAATCCCCTTCTGTTTGACTGTTGGGGATGGAGCTAGCAGCCATATGGGAAACGGCTCTCCCCAACGTCTGAAGAGGTGGAGGGAACAACACAACCAGCCCCTTGGGTTCCCCCTCACATACTTCATGACAAACTGCAGCTGTGCCCTGTTTGTAAGCCACTGGGCGATGGCAGAATTCCTCTCCCAGTTTGGCAAGAGCTTGCAGGCTGCCAGCCATTACTCTGCAGTATCTAGCCTACTGCCAGGCTGCATGGTAGAAATTCAGACAGCTGTTGATATTTTGGTCCTACAAAAGAATGCCTAAGAAGAATGGACATGATGCCCATCCAGAATAAACATGATGCCCATCCAGACAATGCTAGACTGCAGCTCCCATCATTCCTGACCACTGCCATGTTGCCTGGGTCTGGTGGAAGTTGCAGGTAGGCATCATCTGGAACAGTACTAGACAGAAGCTAGATTGGGATTTACTAGTAGGTCTAAGTGACATGCAGTAGACTACCAAGGATTTTTGACACTGTGTTTTTGAACTTCCCAACCCCAAAAAGTTAGGCTGCTAATGAATTAATGCAAAGTATGGTTTCTATATATGTGAACAAGTCAATGAAAGATTATTCTTCGTTTTTTATCCTAAAACTCCAGGGTCAGCTTACAATTGCTGTTTGTTCGGTTTTACAATGCAATTAAAATAACAACCTTTGCCAATGAAAACAACTTGCATTCCTGTTTGGAGATAGCTGCAATTGTAGCAGGGTGTTGGTAGGAAAAAGGTTTTCTATGTTGCCAGGCTTTTCCTTTGACCACTACAGGGGCAAGCAGTCCTCATCAACAACTGAAACTCATAATGAAATAAAAAGCAAATCTGCCACCTAAGCGGGTGGTATTCTTGCCTTCATGGAATATTCAAACATATATGACAATGGTCAAATAAATAGGCAATCAACTACCAGTGTACCAACCCTATGTTAGACTGAGCAAGGAAACAGCAAAACTAGATTTGTTGACCCAAGAAATAACAAGGACTGGGGTGATGGGAAGGGTCTGAAACAGTCCTATTCCCTGGCTAGGTTTTATGCAGAATCCATCCATGTATTCACACTGCCTTTCATAAATACTAGGGGGCAGAAACTTGTTCTCTTTTTTTAAAAAGGGAAAATCAGGTTCTGAAAATTGTTGGAAAGACACCTAAGTTGTCCTTTACAGCTGCAGGTCCCTAGACTGAACTCACAAGAACTACTCACTGGGTCCAAGTACTGGACTCGTCTACAACACAACTTTCAATACCAGAATGTAAGGCCTGTAGCAGAACCTGGGGCTGAGCCAATGAACCGGAGAACTAAATGTTACAGGCTTCAGTGCTAAGGCTGCTATATTCTCTCTGTACCTGAACAAACAGTCTCATACTGTGAAATGGCTTTAATCCTGGATCACTCTATCTGGCCTGCCAGCCTCCCCGCCAACCCAAAACCACAAACCCTCATCAGACAAATCAGTCCCCTCCACCCATCCTGTTGTCACACAGCAAGGAAGAAGAGACAGAAAACAAACCCGTCTCATCAAGTGCCCGTACATACTAAGCTTGCTAGTTTTTCCTTAGTAGAGGCTCTGTGCAACAGGCAGACATTCATTCCACAGGTGAAATGTTGCCCACTGTCAGTTTTCCATACTGGTGGAAACTGTAGTTTGTTTAACAGTTGCATGACTGTTGCATTCAGTATGCAGGTCTAGGCACACATTCCCTCCCTCAAACCCCCTTCCAGGGTTACCAGATTTTGTTGCTGGCTCTGTACTATAAGCTGCCTGAGTCAGGTTCTTTCTCCAGTAAGGCAGTTCATAGGGTGTTTTATTTTAAATGTGAAAACAGGGTTGAGAATGGAATTGGCCTTAGGCCTCAGCCGCCGCCTTTGTATAACACAGTCCTTTCCATTCATCATATTCCACAAGGCAGACACCAAACTGGCAGCCCGAAGTTTGTGACCCATTACAGGTGATGCAGTGGTTAGAGCTGGGAGACTAGGGTTCAAATCTCAACTCAGCTATGAAGTTTGCTGGATGACCTTGGGTCAGTTACAGTCTGTCCTACCTCACAGGGTTATTGTAAGGATAAAATAGAGAGGGGGAAATGAACCACGTAAACCACCTTGAGCTCCTTGGAGGAAGGGTGGGATATAAATGCAACATCATCAACAACTACGACAAATATAGCATATGCTCTTCCTCTAGTGAGGTCAAAAAGAGGTCACAGCCACAACCCCATTGCTAGGCATCAGCAAAATAATGATCTGCTCTCACACACTTTTGAAAAGCTACTTTCAGATAATAATTTCAAAAAATCTTCACAAGAATATGTGGAAAACACACACACCACAACATGTATGAAGTTAGCACACTTGACTCTTTCAGAAAATGTGCAGACACTGGGAGAACATCCCCATCACTAGAGCATGGGGCTCTTAAATTCAGGGTTGTGGGTTCAAACCCCATGTTGGGCAAAATATTTATTTTATTTATTAAATCTGTATACCACCCTTCATCTGTAGATCTCAGGATGGTTTACAACTTAAAAATACAAGATAAAAAACACAAAATACTGTACATAATAGAAGATGACGACACTAAAACCCTCCTCCCTCACCTCTTCCCACAAACACATTAAAAAGGGTATACTCAGCCAAAGGCCTGGTTGAAGAAGAACGTTTTTGCCTGGCGTCTACAGGTGCATAATGAAGGCACCAGGCAAACTTCCCTAGGGAGAGCATTCCACAAACGGGGAGCCACTACAGAAAAGGCCCGTTCTCATGTTGCAACCCCCCGGACCACTTGCAGGGCCTCAGAGGATGATCTCAGGGTCCGGGTAGGTTCACATGGAGAGAGCCAGTCCTTGAGGTATTGCATTTCAGGGGGCTGGACTAGATGATCCTCGTTGTCCCTTCCAGCTCTACAAATCCTATGATTCTATGACTAGCAGAGCAGGTTGCCCGCGAAATGGACTGGAGCTTGTATCCACTTTGAATCTGAGCATGTGAGGAAACAGATTGCCAAGGGGATCAAAACACAGAACTGGGTTCAGCCTTATTGTAACCAAACACAAGGCTGTGAACCAATTGCCACCTCTTCCTTCCACCTGTACAACAGAGGTTAGACTGGTTCCTGAGCCAAGGAATCAGCAGGATGGATTCTCCCAAGCTCCTCATTCCAAAGCATTTCGGTCACCTGTGTACAGTATTTATGAACTCCAGCGGATAAGGTTACATTTACATCGGTGCACCAAATCTCAGCAAGAGGAAAGCAACATCATAGCTAAAGGCAGTGAAGCTGTGCCCCTTGCGTCTTTCAAAAGCAACCTTCGCTTAGAGGGACACCAGTGCAATATGTCTGTTGTGGCTTCTCTTGCAAGGGACAGGGCATAGCAGAGGACGACTACGGTAATCCTGGCTCCACCACAGACAATACACAAACTGCACACACCCCAACTTCCGGCACCTCATTTCTCCCAGCATCAGCACAAGGCACTCCTGGACATAGAGAGGAGAGGCAAAATATAAAGCACCTACCTGGCTTGGTGGCTACCAAGGTGGAGGGGAAGAGGAAGGCTTGGAAACTGGAGGCACAGAGCTCACCGACAGTGCCCATGATGATGCCCTCGATGCAATGCCCTCTCAAGACTGGGCAGGGGTTGCTGCCCTTGGGCAGGTGAGAAAGGCCTAGCAGGTCGGAGCCAGACGCTGGAACCTCTGGGTGCCCACTTTCTCAGCACCAAATGGCTTCCCAAGCAGCAGCCTCCACTTCCCCCTCTTCCAGACAGTGCAGGGGGCGGGGGGGGGGGGAGACACGGCAGGAGAGGGATCCCCAGTCCGGCTGGAGCAGAAGGAGCAGCAGAGACTCCCATGCACAGAGCCCAGCCAATCCCAGCTCCCTGCCAGGAAACTATTACTGTTCCGAGCCGCTGAGCTGTTCAGCTGACGAAAGACGCACAAAGCCACTTAGAGGGCAATTCAGTTTGGGAACTTTTTCCAAGGTGCCCCCCCCCAGCTCCTCCCCGGCCACTCCTCCCAGCTGCCCAGGAGAGGTTTGGGCAAGGGGTATTTTTAGGTCGGTTTTATCCGGCTGCATTATTACAGCTTTAAGCATCTTGTGAGCTAGTGGTTGCTATGCAACGGCCAGCGCATAAAAGGAAGGTGCACGGAAATGTAACGCATGCAGGTGCCAAAGACGCATGTGTGCATAGATGTGCATGGGAAGTGCAAGGAAGCAGCAGGGTAAGAGTTGCAGAGTAAGGAGTCGGCGCGATTCCCAGCCCTCTAGAAAAAGGAGCGTCGGGAGCAGCACCATGTGGATCTTGCTGGTAGGTTGCAGTTCAAGACCACTTCTCTAGGCGTAAGACCCTTTTCTCAGAAGCATGTTCCACCTGAGCAGGAAGGCACTGGCCAGTTGGATCCCAATTACAAAGGTTTCAAAAGCAAAACAGGCTGTGACTGGTTGCTGCTGTGAGGCCCTGGCAACTGCTGGTGAATTCTCAGCTGTTCTCTTAAAAGGTTTTTAGCCCCCATGAGAACAGAAAGGTCGGCCTCACAAACTTGGACAAGACAGACAGTGACTGGCTATTTCCCTTTTGACAGGGCTACTGGCTGTCTTTTACTTTGCTGGGGATCATGACAAGCCTGATTTACACATCTGTCCCCAAAGCAGCACATTAGCCCCTTCTACATGCTTTTAAAAAGTCTGTTTCTATAACACAGTATGAAGCCATAATTTTACCAAACAAGCTTTGGCAATGTATTAAAAGTAATGCATAAAATCCAAACCATGTCTGCTGTCTGCGCAAGGGAGTACAAACAATGTTTAATGTGTCACAGAATTGACACAGCATTATGCTTTCCACAAAACTATTTTTGTCTTAAAAGAGATTGTGTTTTGTCCTGCGTTTGGTGGCTATGGTGAGACACAAAAAGCTGCAGAGAGGTCCATCCTTTTTGTGCTTCTGCAAATAAACTCAGTTTGAACTCTTCTTCCTTGCATCTCTTATTACACAGTCTCAGAGAAAACTTGACTGGCACAAGCCTCAAGTTCAAACACATTCCAGTCCACCTTGAACTTCTAATCCAATCTAATCAGCTGCACACAGGGCAACAGAAGTCTCACTGGCAAAGGTGGTGCTATTGCTGCTTCTCCGAGGATGTGCAAAGCAATCTCAGATTAGCACTCTTGTCGAGAACTGGGAGCCCTACCTGAAACATGCAGAGCAGGTAAGATACATGACTCTGTTTCTGGAAGACACAGGGAAACCTGAGATGGCCAGAGTTTAAGAGGAAAGATTGGCAGGAGTGTGGCGAACCTGACTAATGGGGAATCCATAAACGGCCAGTTAGGTGATAGGTCTGCAAATTTCTTCTGTCAGAAATCATGGAGAAAGAAAAAGACAGTCCAGCAAACATGATTCATTACATCCTTGTGTTTTTTCTTCTGATTCCACAACTGGCTCCCCTCTGTCTCAAGAGGCTCGTAAGGAGCCACGTTCTTCAATGGGGCCAGAATCCCTGCAGCACCAAGCTGAACAGCAGCTGAAATAGGGCACAACGGGAACTGGCAAGCTTATCTCCACAAGCACAGGTGCACATCCCAGCTGTGGCAGCAAGAAAGTGCACAGGTGCTAGCGTTGTCTGCCAAATGCTTCAAGAGCAAGCTTACATTAGACAGCTAACAGTATGGGTCCCCTGTCTTAAAAAGGCAAGCACACAAAAGCTTCCATGTTCATCTGATACGTTTCCACTAAAACCCAACATCACTATTCTTTTCCTGGGTCTCCTATTCACTTGGAATTGCTGGTCTAAAAATCTTCTTCTTCTTTGGCGATCACTTGTAGCCAAGTAAGATTGTCTTCCATGAACACGGTCTTAACAATGAGTTCGTAAGTGACTGTGGAGGCCAATTCTGGATTCACACATCTTTCCACAGTGGGGACATAGGTTTCCAGGTGGGAGACAACAGATGGAAACAATGGTTTCCTCTCCCACTACAGGTGTTAATTTACTTAACAACACTAAGATTATCAATTACGGCTGCTGCAAATTTAATATCTAAATGAATTATCACAGACTGCATTATATTACCATTTGATTTCAAATTTATGTTTCCTGCCTTTAAACTCACAAGTGAATATACTCAACCACCAAGGATCGTACTCCAAGCATCTGATGAAGCCCATAAAAACGTATCTTAACAAAATTTGTTAGCCTGTAAGGTGTAGCGAAAAGGGAAAGAATGCCCTCCCCCAATTAGTCTTTAAGGTGCCAGAAGACTCCTGTTTGTTTTTTAATATATTAGCTTGTTGCATCTATCCCTCTGGAAGCTCTCCCCAGTACTGTACTGCTGGAAACACACGACTCTAGCTTTCTCATCTATGGCAAGTTCAACATAATGTTCCTTCTGTCAGCTGAATGCTAGACTGCTGGAAAGTGAAAGTTTACGGAAATCCCATTTCATAATAGTTTGATAAGCTTTAGGATCTATTAGCAAAGGAACAAACCAAACCAAGTAATTCCCTTAGCCTGTGGCTCCAATTCTATTGCCTCTTACCCACAGTAAAGCAAAGCAAAACAATTGGCCCACAAACTAAGAGGGTTCAGGACCCTGACAATCAAAACCCAAAGTAAAATATGTGTGATTTTTTTTACACACACAGAGGCAACTCCCCGTTTGTGAAAAAATGAACCATAGTTTCTGAGAAAAGACATCTTTCCACTACAGCAAGCAGCAGAGATAGAGAAGACGGAGATGCTCAGGAGAAGTATAAGCCAGATCAATCAACAGAAGAGGCAGAATCTGAGAAGAGGATACCCATGAAAGGCTGGCACTTCCCTTGGCAGTCTCCAGAAAAGCTCATCCCCATCCCATAGTTTTCAAAATGTTGTATGTTTTAAACTTTCCAGCTTTGCTATGATAGCATCCCCCATCTACTTTAGAGCACCCCCAAGAGACCAAACTGGCTTTTCACCTTTACGACCAACTACTTTTCTTTATAGCTGGGAAGTCCCCTGTGAACCCATTTGCAGATCGCATCAGCAAATAATGGCTTTGTCACCCAACAAGTACTCTGGAGAGCTGCAACAGGCCCTGAAGCTCTGTGCCATTCTCAGTTTGTGTTCCACAAAACTTCATTCTGATAGCATAAGTGCCTAAGACAATCATAACACCATGAAGATTTTATACCGTCTAGTAATAAGTTGCTTGACAGAAGCAGATCAATCCCGAGGTTCTCTGCATTCAAGGTATTAACTATTGATATTTTTATTAGGTTTTTAATGGTGCTTTGAAATATATGGCTTATTGAACTGTGTTGCATTTACCTTATGCTCCAGACCAGGCCCTCCCTACACACTGTCACATAGTGCATCCTGGGGAGGTCACTATGGTTTGACATCACCTCTGGAAGCACACTCCATTGCCTTTCGAGACAGACAGATGCAAACAACAACAACAGCACTCCTGGGCTCCCTTGGGGAGGAAGAATCAAGATACAAACCTAATAAAATAAACACTGCAGGGTGGCATCCGCTCCTGAGATTTGCCCAGTAGATGGCACTTCAAAGAAAGGGCTGTATCAGCGTTGCAAAAGGCTCTTTAACAAGGCTGAGCCCTCCATTCATGAGGTACTAGTTCTCACACTGTATTCAGTGCCTGAGACTCAGAAGGGGAACTAAAGGAGTCCCATAATGACTTCTGCCCCAAATGAGTAGGCAGGGAGAAGAAGAACTCTTTTCAGACAAGCCCTACATACAAAAAGAAGAGCAGGCCACTCTAGTTAATGAAACGCTTGTACATCAGATATTGATCCATTGCTGCTTCAGTCTCTGAACTGGCACACAACTAGGCAATGACAAGACTTTGGGGCAAGCGCTGTGCCCCCAGAACTGAATCCAAAGTCAGGTGGAAGGACAATGGGAATTTTTATCCCACAGGAGGACAGAAAAGCCATCCTATTACTGTATGGTCCTGGTAAGTGAAAAGAGAAGCGTGGGGACGGCAAACAGTTAATGTTTCTGGTTTTGGCAGATTGAAGCTAGCAAGCAAAGCTGTTACGCTGGAGCATTTATTGCAAGCCAGCCAAATGAGTAGAGCGATGCCTCCAGGGAAAGAGTCCTCTCTGCCCCAAATAAGGCTCCTGTTCCTTGAACAGCTGCATGCCAAGGTCCGTAAAGTCCATTATAGGGTAGCAGAGACCAGGGGCACCGCTTGGGGAACTGAATTTAGTGCTGTGCCCCAGATCCCCTTTCCTCGGCCTCCTTTTTAAATTAAAAAAAGCAAACTTTGCTTACTGTGCAGCTAAGTGCAGTGCTAGCAACCAACAGCCTTGCCATCTTAATTTACCCAGAGGCACACTGTGCATTTATGCAAATCTGCATCATGATCTGTTTCCCAGGTTCTTTAAGTACCAAGCGATGCCCCTGGCAGTGAAAGAAGCAGCTCTGTATGCTGAGCTTCTCCTCGATATGCAGCTGATTAAAGAATCGGGACAGTAGCCTTATTTGGGTCAGGACCCATTGGGGGATATGAACTTTTAGCATCCTATGCCATACAATGGGTAAACTAGGTGGAAAACCTTCCAGAAAGGACCAGTGCTAACCTATACTCTCCCCTCCCCAGGCCCAACTTAGCAAGATGGCGCAGAAGAATGCCATGGCCATCGATGTTGAAAGCCACTAAGAGCTGCAAAAGAACCAACAGGGACGCACTCACGCACTCACAAGCCATTCCCTTATGGAAGCAATCCACTGGGGAAACAGAGGCTGTTCTGTCCCAAACCCATGTTTGAAGACAGGTTGAAATGGATCCAAATAATCAGCATTGCCCACGGCCATGCTGAGTTGGGAAGCCATCCCATGTTCTAATAATTGACTAAAAAAATCAAAGAGACCGTGTGATGTAGTGGTTAGTGTGTTGGACTAGGATCTGGAAGACTAGGGTTCAAATCCCCATTAAACCATGAAGCTCACTGGGTGACCATGGGCCAGTTTGTTTTAACCTCACGTGATTATTGAGAAGATAAAACAGAAAGTAGAACTACGTATGCCACCTTGGGCTCCTTGGAGGAAAGGAGGGGAATATAAACATGATAAATAAATATAAATGAAATGATATATCAGGGATTGGAGGATAGTTCAAGATTTGTAGATCTGACATTCATTCATTTAACAGAGATTTCACTGCTGCCTCCAAGGATATAGGAACCACGTCATCATTCAGTAAGGCATCCAGCCCATATAGCATGCCCTCAGTGACCAGTACATTTGATAAGATGCTGGACCTCACTACTCCCAGGTGTTGTGGAAGGTACGCCACTCAACAAGCAGGACTCTGCACAAGCACTCCTCCTGAGACTACAGGAGACATTTGAGGAAATGAGAGCCCATCTCAACAACTAGAATTTGCATTTGAAACCTGTTCCATATTTTTGTGTGTGCACATCAGTCGCCCTCCCAGCAACCTTACAACCCTGGCCACTGTCATTTTACAGCTTGAGAACTGAGGCCCAGGCATTTGCTCCAAAAGCGTCCCACAGGTGAAGTGACCCACTCCCCATGTCCTGGACACAGGCTTCCAAAACGTGGCAGATACACAACATAGACTGGTTTGAGGCCAGTTGAAAAGCCGAAGGATTGCTGGGAGTGTGCTTTTTTAGGAAGTGCCGGCAAAGGTCTCCATACCCATTACTATTTTTTTTGTATACGGTCCTATACCCACAGGTCTCAGGGCTTCACAACATAGAATCACAATATAAAAACACAAAATACATAATAAAAACTAAAAACAAGAACCACCCAATAATTCTCATCCCTCAGCAGCACTCCTATATATTGTATAGTTCAAAGGCCCACTGGGAGGCTTGTGGAGCATCATTCTTGACATTTAAAACGAGAAAACTACACTGGGGTTAATCTCAGCAAACACACATTCCCAAAGCCACTTTCGGAGAGATAACCTGAATGTGGAGGTGAGGATAAGGGGCTTGCAAGAGAGAGAAAAGGCAGTGGGAGGGACGGGTGTGCAACCCCTCCCAGGCCTGCCGATACTGCAAATGCTCTTTTTCCACCTTGTGCACACACACTCCGCTCCCTAAACTCAGTTCCAGTTTTGGGGGTGGGGTGGGGGCATAATTAAAAGTGGGAGAAGCACCCACTGGGAAGCTCAATGCCTGCTGCTTGGAGCGTAAAAGCTGTCCTTAGTTCACACAAGGGGTAGATCAAGGTGGCCCAACATGCAGCCCTTGAAACAGCTTTTGGGCAGCCCTTGGCAACATTCAGGGCTTCTTAGTGCGGCTCGAATAGCCGGCTAAGTCAGTCATTGCTGCTGTGACGGGCATGCGGAAAGAAACTGCAAAGGCACTTCTTGTGTCTCCCCCAGCCTCTGCAAGGCCAAACAGGCCAGCCACCCCCCTCCTCCCCTCTAACTTTGCCCGGGATAGAAGCAACAACAAAATAATTATAGCAATGACACCGTATTAATGTGAGAGAGGTATTTCCCCCGCACTGGTATTAAGACAGCTGAATGCCTCCATGTATATTTTTTAAGGCTGCAGCCCTGCGCAGTCTGCTTTTATCTGGGAGTAAGTCTCAATGAAATTAACGACATTTGCTTGTGAATAGGCACACATTAGTCTTGCGCTGCATTTTGACCTGAGCAGGGCTTTATCCCAGGTCAGCTTGCACGGAGTCGAAACCCTGTCCTACAGATCGCAGCCTAGCAACCTGCCCTGATTCAACGCATACTTACTTGGGAGCTGGTCTCATAATGTTTAGGAGTGCTCACCCTTAACATGTATTAATTGTGTATATTAAATAGCATTGACCATATTGCAAATGCTTTAATTAACAATGTGGAAATTTAATTCAGGGTGCGGCCCCCCGGGTTCTGTGTTGAAGTACTCCTGTGGCCCACTTGGTCTAAGAGGTTGGACTGCCCTGGGTTAGGTCATTGGTGGACTTTTCCAGCTCTAGAGAGCAGCAGCCATGCATTTCGCCTGTGGCCTACAAGTACCTTGGTTCCTCAGCCAAAGACCTTCCAACCTCACTCCCTTCCCCATCAGCCAGTCATGTATGTCCTCCCAGCTCTTGCAGCAGCCCATCCCCCATTCCTCCTCAGCTCTTTTTACAGAAATCCTTTAATCCTGGTGGCCGGTAATCCTTTATGCAGTACGATTAGTGCCACAGCCAATCTGCTCCAGACTGGGACAGGAAGCTCAGGCACTCAGACCCACCTGCCTGGGGGAAATACACATACACACACAGAGAGAGAGACAGAAGCTAGGCAGTGACAAGCTAGAAAGCATAGACATTGCAAACGTGGGGTTTCTTTTTTCTGACCTGTCTGGACCTTTGCACAAGTCAAGTCTACCCAGGTCTAGGGGGCAAACAAGGGGGGATGTGCCCTGATCACACATAACAGTAGAGATTTTAGCAAATGCAGAAGTCATGTTTTGCAATGAGAATGCATTTCACATCGGCTTGCATTTGATTTTCCGATTTGCTTCATTTACTAAAATCTGGATCCCTGGAGGAAAACATCATTGGCAGGATGGGGTGGTGGAAGAAGGGAGAAAGGAAAGGTTTCTGGGGTACAGTTCAATGTGTGTGGTGGGGAGAAGGGGAGAACAGGGGCAGGGACACTCTAGGACCCCTGAAGAAGGGAAAGGCAGAACTGTAAAAATCCTTATCTCTAGGAAGACTCTCCTCGCAGCCTCCCCACCCAATGAACATTGTGGCTATTCAGCCTTTGGAATTCACTTTTTCTCCACACAAAAAACGAGAGTTGGAAACAAGTTCTTAAAAAAAATGAAAACAGATTCTCCTGCTTTTGTTTTGATGCTGTTTTAGTGAAGAAGCCTGGGCACCATCTTCATTTAGGAGTTTCATAGCCTTGAAATAAATGTTTGCATCTTTCCCAATACGTCAGCAGTACAACTCAGTGGGTGGATAGGAAGAACGGGAGCTTCCGAAAAGAGTGAGGAATACGCAAGGCTAGCAATACTGTCCTGAAATCACAGAAATAAGACCAAACATGGGAGGAAATAGGAGACTCCTGGGAAGGGATGGGAAGCCTGAAGCCACCCCAAACGAGCCCGTTATTTGGAACCTGCGTATTTCCCTTTGTCCATGTCTGGCCAAGCATCAGCTTGTCGAACGCAGGACAATGCCGTTTTGATCATTCGGGGCCTCTGCCGTGATGCGAACCAAGAGAGAAGCTGCACCCTCAGCAACATTCCACCAGCACCCCTGCCCCCCCCCCCAGCATGAGAGCAAAGGACAGACACATCTGTTTCACTTCTAGAGCAAGTTCCGCAGTGAATGTGCTGACCAAGCAAACTAACTTTGTTCCAAAGCAGCTTGTATCTACAAAACCATCACTTCACTGAGCAATCACTTTCCATACAGATCTGAGTATCCAGAACTATCTTAACACAAATCACTGGCAACCACAAGTTTTGCATTGATTCATTTAAAAGCAAAAAATCAAGTTCCTATCCTTTCTGAGCATCAAACACCTTTGGGAAGTGTGTTAGTAGCTCCAGCAAGAACTTAAAGACAAGAGGTGAATGGAAAGACGCCTCCAGTCACGTGACCACAAGATCTGTGGGTACTTAACCCAGCTCCCTATCCACCTTCCTAAGAAACCTGTTTCCTTATTAACACTATGCATTCCCCTCCTGCCAGCCAGAAGCATTTAAATTCTGCAACAGCCACCCATCCCCCTCACACAACCAATCAGAATATACATGAATGCAAGTGAACTAGATGCAAGAGGCAGTCAAACCATGTGATAACTTTTTACCTGTACACCGCAGACAGCACACAGCGGTGGGGTTCCTGAGACTCAAGTACCCATGTCACCTTTTTTGGTGCTCCTGGTTCTACTTATACTATCCTCATTTGAGCCAAGCAGAATTCAAGGATCGCCAGCTGCAACATCACAAGCGAGCGCGCCTCCTCCCCAAAATCCCATGGTGTGTGCTGGGCATCTCTCTCACAAGAGGACCAATTCACCTCACTGTTCTCAGAGCAGATGCATTCTCAAAGCATTTTGCTTAATAAAAGCCAGAGAATAAACACGCTGATCTTCAGAGCTGCTTCCGATTAATCATAGGGCATCATGAAAACAATACCGCCCCTGCCCCCCACAGGTTAAAACCACAGGGGATTACTGGAAGTGCTCAGTGTTGGGATTCAGTGGGATAGCAGCCTCCAGCCGGGAGACTTGAGCACCACCTGCTGGCTCTAAAGCATCCATTTCAAGCTCCCTTGAGATCAACGAGCCTTTAAAAAGTAAGCTCTTTCAAAGCAAACCGGGCTCCAGAATACAAAGGAAAGTGTGCAGATGTATTTCCTTGTTGGCAAGGGCAACATACCTATGGCAACAAGGTTATAAGCACTGGGCAACCGCAAGCTGCCTGTCTTCCTACGCAGCTCCAAGGGAAATCCGTAGCGAGAGTGAAAATTTGAGAAACTATGGATGGAGCCCTGAGCCATTTGTAAAGGCTGCACAGCCACACCCCATTGCAGTCCTATTGCCCTACAGAGGTACTTCGACGTTAAACGACTAGCACACACTGAATGGGACACTTGCATCCCTGAATCTGCATTTTTGGTGGGCAGCTGCTATGTGTCAGGGGGACACACAACAGCTGCCCTAAAAGGATACAGGGTCCTGCAGCAATTGGATGAAACACGATACCATCTCATGCCCTGTTTGTGCGTCCAAGGCCTGGAGATTTTATTACCAAGCCAGCAGGCAAGGAAATGCCCACTGAATGCAAACCAACAAAAAGCAGGGTGCAAAAGGCTTGCATGCTTACATTCTGGCAAAGCAGGCAGCCTAGAGGGCGAAAGTCTGCACCGATAGAGCAAAACAGCCAAGCGCAGGAAACTAGGTGAAAAAAGACGACGAGGTGGAGCTTTAAAGGGTGTGTGTGTGTGTGCTGTGCACAGCTGGATGAACCCTGCAGTTGCCTAGCCCTTCCCTGGGCTATGAAAAACCTCCATGAACAGGGGAGAGAAGGGCAGCAAGGGCAAAGTAAGGTCAGTCATGGGCAAGGCAAGCCACACTGAAGGAAGGGCAAAACGGGAGGGAGGGATGAGTTGAGCTTGCGTGACACCCAAGAAGAGGAACAAAGAAGTGGAGCAACCACCCAACTAGGAGGAAAGATGTGCGACAGAGGATGTGGTGTTCACTGCATGAGTACACACACAGCTGCTTCTTTCTTTCTCTGTGTTGTCAAGTTGACATAAGTTAGGAGAGGGCAGAGGAATTTGTTAACTGTTTCAGAGCCTGGCTGTCTGCATTGGGCCATCAGAGTGGGAGGCACCTCTACAGAGGCCTCGTAAGCCCCAGCTCCCAGGACAGCCAAGCTATTTTCTGTTCAGCGCGTCCTGAAAGCTCGTGGATAGGATCAGTGAGAATGTTCAGTGAGAGCCCCGTAGATTCAGAGACGTCCCATGAAAGCTTTCTGGGGGGAATTCTTGTCATTACGCGAGTTGCATACATTTGCAAGGGTAGCCTCGCTTCCTTTTTGGCTGGAGCAACCAACTCCCATGCAAATATGGATAAATTTAGCTGCCCTGTAAACAAGCGGGCCAGCAGAGGAGAGCCAGCTGCTGATTTCAGAAGCGACTGTCCTACAAGTGCACTAAGACGAGACACAGCAGGCTTGTTTTGAGTCTCCAAAACGGCAGCATGCTCTGCATGGAACCCCCTTCCCTCCACCCAGGCTACACACAAATCTACATTTTCTCAGATGTAAGCAATCGCCAGGGACGCGGGTGGCGCTGTGGTTAAACCACTGAGCCTAGGGCTTGCCGATCAGAAGGTCGGCGGTTTGAATCCCCGCGACGGGGTGAGCTCCTGTTGCTCAGTCCCAGCTCCTGCCAACCTAGCAGTTTGAAAGCACGTCAAAGTGCAAGTGGATAAATAGGTACCGCTACAGTGGGAAGGTAAACGGCGTTTCTGTGTGCTGCTCTGGTTCGCCAGAAGCGGCTTTGTCATGCTGGCCACATGACCCGGAAGCTGTATGCCGGCTCCGTCGGCCAATAAAGCGAGATGATCGCCGCAACCCCAGAGTCGGTCACGACTGGACTGGGTCCCTTTACCTTTAAGCAATCGCCAAAGTGAACGGGGGAGAAAGACATTTCTCCTCCACAAACCTAGAAAGAGTACCAAGACCAACTCCTCTCCACTGCTCACCAACTTTCCTCTAGGTGTGAGTGATGCAATATACTCAGGTCTCAGAGAACAAATGTTCTGACCTGCAGCAAGTTACAAACTAGCCCCCCCGTGCCCATGAACACATTTCCCTCCACAGTGTAAAGCAAAATACGTTAGGATGGATTCAAATCACAGTCTCTGGCTAGAAGCAGTCCCTCGCCGGCACATAGTAGTCCAGGCAGCAAAAGATTAAAAAATGATGCCTGCATACAATAATTGAAAGTATTCAACAGCCCTTGTTAACGTTATTGTAGAGAAGCCGTAATCACAACCTGAGCCATAATCCCATTTTTACAGCAAACACGTGATAACCTGTGAAAACAAGGAGCTCAAATATACCCAGCTGTCAGTGGCAACCACAGCACAGCTCGGCCTCAGAGCCTCCCCCCTTCAGCTCAGCTTGGGGGTTGAGGGGAGGAAGGAGAAAGCATCAGTCCCTGGAATTGCTGCTGTCCCTAAGTCACCTCTGCTGATGAACAGGCAGGAGGACCCCTCCATGTGACTGGGCAGTGCTACCCAGGTTGGAGACGCACAGGGCTGAGAACCATGGTGAGCAGAACTGGGCAGGCTGCCACTTGCCTGAAAGGGAGATTACCCCTGTAAATCTAATCCATCCCTCACAGCACAGGCTAGATGAGAAAGCAGCTGCATGCATACATCGTTTAAGCACCGCTCCACTTTCCTTTGGGATCATAGCAAGAAGTGAGCAACACAGCTGGAATATTCATGTACTAGGCAAATCAGGGACAAGCCCGCTGGTGGCAGGGACATGTGTGCCTGCTGCTTGAGAGAACCGCCTGCCTCCCGGGCATCACCTACAGCTTCAGCCTGGGTCTCTGTGATGAATGGAGATGCTGCGTCCATGCTGCCCGCTCAAAAGCCACCCAAGGTTCAAAGCTAATTTGTTCGCCAAACCCACATACAGGACTCAGCAGCACAGGCACATCAAAGGGCATCTGGCCCCAGAGGCCCCAGCATCAGCCCACTGGATAAAGGAAGCCCAGGGTGCTATTTGCATGGCAGGGTATGCCATGCAAGAGGAGGAATAAGTCAAGCAAGCCTCTACTGCCCCAGCGTGCCACAGCTGCTAAGACACAGATTTGAGCTCACAGCTCTGCTGGGGAAGCCTCTAAGTCAGCCACTCACCCATAACTGGGTCATACATATTAATTCGTTCTCCTGGTGCAACGACACTGCAGAGATGTTCCCAGTGTTAAAGGAATTGGAGTGGATTCGGGGGAGACCGTGCTGGGAGGCTCCCTCCGTTGCAGTGTCATACACAGAAAGCTGAATAAGCAAAGGACCAAAGACTCTTTTGCAGTGAAGCGTCTTGTAGCTTACTTGCGAGCCAAGGTGACATTTCCAGCACAAGGAGTGACCTCCACAGTTCAGTTTTAAAATGTAAACACAGGACCAGCCCTACCGTTAGGCAGAGTGAGGTGGCTGCCTTGGCAGAAAGCAGCAAAAAGGACCTCGTGCCGCATAAGTGACCCTGCCACCTTCAGGCGAAGTGGAGGACACTGCCCCATTGTTACTGTTGAAGTAATATTCAGCTTCCGGTCCTGTTGGCCCTTCTGTGTGGAATGAGGGGGGCACCACTTTGTCGTTCTTGCCTCATGAAGCAAAACGACATGGGACAGCCCTGCTCAGTCAGTCAAACTATTTTGACAACACATAGCCTACATCAGTATATTGAATGTACATTTCTTTCCTTTTCCCAAGGGCAGAAACATCACCTCAATTTGGAACGAGAAAGGCTAGCATGTTTGCAGCCTGCGCACCAGAAGAAGTGATTTGGGCTACAAATGACAGCAAATATTGTCTGCTTAATTTGAGGGCAGCTTCTCAGAAGACAGGTGCTTAGGAAGTTTTAGCTGTGTTATTGCCTGGCTTGTTGTCGCAGCATTTCTAAATTTGTTCCTGTTCCCTCTAAATGTGCGTTCTTTCAGGAAATCAGCCTGCCCCACCTCTTACGCAAGACAGGCCTGTGTGTGAACATCAAATCCTCCAGGCCCAAGCCTGCTGTCCCCAGTTCGGGATACAGTATATCAATTCCAGTCAGTGGCCACCGGAGTTATGAAGGGCACCACCATCGCTCACCCCCCATCCCGAACAATATCATTTTGCGAGCAGTGCACTCACTCCCACCACTTCTGCAGAATACTTATTACCTAGCACCGTAATTTAGGGTTTGGGTAAGATCAGGACCTGACCGAGGGCCTCCCATAAGTCACATGAGGCGACACGCTTGGCAGGGCCAGTCATCCAGTCCTTCGCCACTAGGCCATCTCCAGGGCTCCTGCCACCTTTTTAGAAGGTGATCTGCACTGGCAGGAAATGACACTTGGAAATGACAGTTGGACACACAGATCAAAGACATCAGTCCAGGCCCAAAAAAGCAACCCCACCCCGTGTGTGTGTGTGTGTGTGTGTGTGTGTGCACGCACGCACATACACACTGAGAGAAGAGGCACAAATGTGACAGCTGAACTCAGCCTCAGAAAGAGCCACGTTCTCCCTCTTCCCTGGGAAGGAGAGCTAAGGAGCCAGGCAGAAAGGGGAAGCATCTGCTGCTCATGCAGCTGTTGCTACCCTGAAGTCACCCCCACAACCCTCCTTCCCTTCTCCGAGAGGCAGTTTACGCTTCCCTGCCCAGCCTAGAGGATAAATGCCGGCACGAAGTTCCCCCCACCAAAGGCGCGCAAGCCGACAAACACACGCGGCCCAGTTGTCTCTCGTTAACCCTCACCGCAGTGCTCAGCGCAAGGGGAGCCACCCCTGACCCTTCCCTGTAAAGACTTCTTTTTGGAGTCCGGCCACATTTCCCTCCCTCCCCCCAAGAGGCGGCCGCACGCCTGTTCCCCCAAACCCCCGCAACCGACTCCAAGCTCACCCATTGCAATGAACAGCTGTCCTCGCCCTGCGACCACGGGCTGGAACAGCTGCTCAGAAGCTTCCCTTCTTCTCCCCCACGGGAAGGGCAGCTGCCCTCCTACATAGCGGGTGATTAAGAAAAAAGGTAGCCCTACCCACCCACCCACCGAGAGTCCTAACCAGATACCCGAGAGAGAACCCTCTGTGACCCCACCCTTAACCAACGGCACCGCACCCCGGGCCTTGCACAATCTCTACTTCCTATGCTCAGGAGCCGATCTCTCCTCGGGATTTACTAGCGCACCCTCAGAATCCACTGAGGCAGGACCCCCCCTCAGTGCAACCGGCCACACAGCTCCTAAATCCCGTTAATCGTCTCTTGCTAAGACCAGGATGCAAAAAGAGACTCCTTCCCAAATCCGTGTGTGTGTGTGTGTCGGGATGGTGGAGGGGGCAGCAATTGCACACTCCCCGCTTTAAGCCAAGGACAGTTCGCTGAACATGCAAGGGCCACTCCCCCCTTCTAACTAGCCGCAAGATTAAGGCTTAAACGAATCCCTCCCTCCTTCCCTGAGTGCCCCCCACCCTTGCCATTAAGACCCGCCCCCGCCCCCACCCCACCTTGGCCCAGCCAGAGATGCGTTTTCCCTTCTCCTTGGATGCATAAGTCATTCGTCCGCTCACCGTATCCGCTCTCCTCGTCCTCCTCCATGTTACTAGCCAGGTTCCTGCACGGCTGCTTTGCCCGGCTGCTAAAGCTATGCTGCTGCTGCCGCCGCCGCCGCCGCTACTCAGCAAGTTCCTTCCCACCGCCGAACACACGTGATGAGAACTGGGGAGGGAGGGGGGAGGACGACAACGAAGTGGAGGAGGAGGAGGGCGGCGGCACCTCCCCCTGAAACCCGACGCGAAAGAGGCGAGGCTTCGCGGCCCACGTGACGGGCAACGCGGTCCGGGGCAAAAGCAAGGACCTGGGGTTGCTTTTCCCGCTGTACCGTCGGATCCGGAGCACGCTGGTTCTGCGGCTTGCAAACCTGTCGCTGCAACTGCACACCTGCACGCGCCCACGCACGCATAGCAAACTGTATTCTACTCATGAACACCTACATTAATTGCAGCTGGGGGGGGGGGGGAGGAGCGCCTTTTGCTACCCACGCCACGCGGTGCCCACATTGGTGTCCTGAGGACAGCGTTGCTGATAAAGGCTGGAGAGATAGCAAGCTGCCTCTCTGGGCTGCGTTGGGAGAAAGGGCGGGTTATTAACAAATTTAAATTTAAATAGCAGGTTTTCTCAGGAGTCAAGAGAGCGGGATGTGCCTGGGCGCCGTGGGGTCTCCTGTAAAGCAAAACGGTCCTTGCGTTCCTTGTCTTGCCGAGGGAGGAGTCGACGAGGCTTGCTGTTGACAAGACGACGGGGTGTAATTTAATAGCAGCAGAGTATTAGCTTTCTTACAAAAATAAAAGTGTCCCACCCGTCTGTGAGAAGTGGAAATTCCACTCCAGGGTGCTGCGGCCAAACAGGATCAGGGCCAGCCAAGGACATTTTGGCACCTGAGGTGAACCACAACATGGCTCCCCTTTTCCCACCAGGGAAGGAACAAGGGGTGTGGATAAAGATCTACTCCAGGTTCGCTGCCCCTGTGGATCCTGCCACCTGGGTCTCTTCTCCTTGCCCTTTGGGTGGGTCAGCCCTGGGCAGGATTGACCTTAGTTCTCTACCTTGGATTCTCTTTCAGCGCTGCACATTTTCTTATAGAGGAAGAGATGTTAGTAGGCTATACAAGATCAGGGCAGGGAGAGGAGTTGGGATCACACTGGCCTAGCTGCAACTTGATTTTGTGCCCCCAACACCCATCCACCCCCAATCCGCAGGGCTACTCTGCCTCCATTATATGGGGACAGGAGAGGAAAAAAGGGAATTAAGGGTGCTTAGGAATAGCATTTTTGTTTAATAAAGTGGGAAAGGTCGTTACCAATGAAGGAGGCCAAAGATAGGAATTCATCAGCATCAGATACTGTGATCAACCCAACCCCTCTTCAGGTGTGTTTGAGAATTCCTGGAGTATGAACAGGTATCTCCTTAGAGAAGCAACTCCAGCAATTAACTATAATTATTATTATATAAGCAAGAAGCAGCAATCATTTTAACATACTCCTATTTTCACTGTGCCAGCTGTAACAAGAGTAGATTTAGAACTCTCAGAGCTACTTAGCTGTATTGTAGTTAGTTATTCCGGATTAAAAAAAAAAAAAAACTTGGATACTGGGTAAAAAGCCATACAGTATATGCATTCCCATACATTATTAGGAGTCTCTGCCTGAAAACAGGAACAGCACTATATGAGTGGTTTCTTGAGCAGCAGCTTCTGCTTTAGCACCTGCCATTTAATCAGTGTGACAGGCTGGATAGCTCAGTGCTTATAATGCAAGAAGACTCCTTGTGGGTAATATTTACAATGATTTCTCAAAAGTGTGAGGAAGCTCCTGCAGGTGATGTACAAGTTGTTGCCAGGACCAGTCAAACAGGCTCTTTCCTAACCCTTTCCTAAATCAGCAAGCAAAATAACATTCTAAATCAGTATAGCATGGGAAGCTCTAGAGATACACCATCATAGAAACATTGAGGGTTTATGACAGAAATGATTAGTGCAACCCTCTTGCTTTTAAAGACTGACCAAAGTTGTTGAGCTTTTTTTAAGAATTGAAATTGTTGAGTTTTTTTACAATTTTACCCCAAAGTTGTATGAGCTGTTAGGATTGAAGTTGTTGAGTTTTGGTTTTTTAAAGGATTTTACCCCACGACATATACTGCCACAGGGGCTGGATACAAGTAGAATAGCAGCTTCTTACACTCGCTCCCTATAAGGGAGCATGGTAACGCTACAACTTCTCAGCATGACGTGTGTGCTTAACGGCAAACCACAGGAAGAATATTTGCTCCACTGAATGTGGCATATATAAAATCTACAGCTCTAAAGCTGTTCACGTGGAGTTGGGGTTAACCTGGAAGTTACATGGCCTTTCAACCATTGCAGCAAACCTCTCCTCCTCAAGGGTTTGAGAATCTTTGCAATATGCATTGACCCCATGCATGTTGCAAAGCTAAGCAGGGTCAAGTATGGTTTCAAACTGGATGGAGAACCACGTGTTGAGATTCTTGACCTGCAGCGGGGTTTTGACCCTTGGGGTATCTTCAAACTCTACAATTCTGTGATTCTATAATGCAGAGGCTGTTCAGGTGGGTAGTGGGGATCAGTCTCTAAGGGGCACAAGATTCCCCCCCCCAAAAAAATCCACTTGTTTCTACTGATTAGGTCAAATGCCCTTATTTCAGAGGCTGGGCTCAAGTCTTCCCCCTACCTTTTGCCTTCAGTTCTGCAATAGGCCAAAGCAAAGGCATGCACATACGGGTGTTACGGTGTTAGGATGTCTTGAAAAGTACCCAACATAACCACCCCAGTACTGCAACTACAGAGATAGATGAGTGTCAACAGAAAGTGATAGAGTAGGAAGGCCTGAGACAAGGGGGATAAACCAAGTGGAACAAAGGAGTTCTCAGCTAGGGCTTCAGACTAATGGCAAGCTTAAGAGGTGAGCGGTCATGGAAGAAGTACTGTTGCAATCAATCACAAGAGAAACCAATCGACAAGACTCAACACACACACATACACAAAACATTCCTTTATTGCACCATGAACCATTGCTACAACTAGGGCTACTGCAGCAAGCCCCAGCATGAGGTGCATAATACCCACTTGGGGTATCTACATGTTGGCAGGAGATTGTTAAACGGGCACTGCCAGAGGGGAAGAGACTGCTCCCCACTGAGAGAGTGAACAGGGTCAGTGCCCCCCCTCCCCAAGAAAAAAAGAGAATCGTAATAATCATAATAAATCATTAGGCTCAAATTAAATGCAATGGCCAAAACCGTTTTGGTAACTGCTTTGATATGGTGGAGAAAATAAAGCTAGTTTTCAACCTTTGCACCCAATCTATGAAGAGAGAAAATGGGTGCCAAAGTTGAACGAGCAATGCTGGGAATGCCAGGAATGGGTGGGATGCACATGGATTGCCCCTCCAAACCAATCATGCACTTGTGGGGAAGTTACAGGTAAAGGCTGCCTACCTGGGAGTAAGCCACTGAGGTTAACAGCTAGACAGCAGCAGATGCAAGGGAATAAAGGAAAACCTAGGCCAGCCCTGCAGGAACAGGAGCCCTTGCACCACTTGGCTTGACAACTACCCATTGAAAAAGTTTTGGCACAGGCACACTTGAGTCTCTCATTTTGGCAGGGAGCAGCCTGCTCCGTCTTGGTGCCAAAGCAAGTGATGTTTCGGGCAACCTCTCTCCAACACAAACTCCCAAGTTGGAAATATGCTGCGAGAGAATCAGGTCCTCTTGGAGCCATTAACTTTTGCCACACAAGCTGTGCAACGATGCCTGCCGGAAGTTAATTAGGGCAACGCTTAAGAGGAGGCATGGAGAAAAGACCCAACGCAAGGAAGTTTCAAGACTGCAAGTGGGGATGTGAATGTCTGAACACCCCTTTGTGGAAAAGAACTCCTAGTTAATGTATGCATGGAATTTTTTTAATTATTATTGTTGTGGGGAGCATTCAAACATTTCTTCCCCTGCCTGCAGCTTGAAGCAACACACTCCAGCAACAAGCAAATCTCAAATGAACCGTCACTTAACTATGGCTGGAGAATGCTACCAAGAAGTTGTCATTGCAAAGCAGCACCTTTCGAGGGCCCTGGCAGTGAATGCATTTGAACACAACTGTTACAGGGCAGGACGACCTGACCATCCGCTTTCCTGGCTGTACAAAACTCAAGTCCCAAGTGTTTTATACAGCAGGAACAGCTTGTGGGGAAATGGTCCTGAAAAATATTTCCAGAGTGGAGCATTTCATACTTCTCTGAAATGGGATGAACCAGAGAAGGGGCTGCAGATGGGTGGAGAAATGCCACGTAAGCTGCATCCTGTCCTAATGACTCAGCCAGGGAGTGGGGAAAGGGGCAAATGTACCACTTCAGGCAATACAACAACATCCAGCTCTTGAGGAGTTGGGACACAGCTCTCGGCTTTCTCAATCTTCTCTTGGCAGGAAAGGGAGCAGAGGGCATCACAGCTCATCATGCTGACACATGGTGGCGGCGGAGGCCACAGAGGGATTTCATTTCAAAAGGGCTAGTTGCCCTTGGCTCCACCTCTGATCCATGCCTGATGCCCACAGGTACCCAGGGACAGGACCTTCCCCAGGCAAAGGCTCCTCGTGACACTCTTGCAAGTAAGCGGCGATGGGTGCCTGCATTTCCCCAGGCACTGCACTGAAGATCCATCGGAGCCTTCAAGGCAAGAGGAGGACATTCCCTGTGAGTCCTGTTGAGTTGGCAACTTGCGACTGTTGACAGTATTGTGTTGGTCACCGGCAGCTCCAAAGAACCGGAGTTCGCCATAGCACTGCTGCAGCCAAGAACTCATCTGCGGGGTAGAGATGGAGAACGAATTAGTGCCACAGGAAAAGTGTTACTGGATTGCACCCTCTTGACCACTGGGTGGTGTGAGGAGCAGGAGGAAGAGAACGAAGTTGAAAAAAGCAAGCTAAATAAATAAATAAAATCGGGGCAACACATAAGATCTCTGGCAACACTGCTTTGCAGAATTCCTACATCTGCATATTGTAGAAGGTCCTACAAGAATTCCCTCGTCATTGCTCAAATCCTTCGGCAGAAGTTGGGAGTTGTAAAAGACAAGAATCCAACTTCTACGGTATGTTTAGAATAATGTAATCAGTCTAAACAAGGACTACACGAGCTTAATATTTGCAAAATCAAATACGCCTTCCCACCCCTCGCACACAGACACCACAGTCCTAAATACGAGCCATTTCCACCACTGAATAATTTTCCATTTGCCCACTGCCAGAAACCTGCATAAACTGCAATTCCCCAAATCCCTCTGGCCGGCTGCACTCAAGTTCCTCACCATCTCAAAGCCAATAGCTCAGGCTAGCAACTTTAGCGGGATGTGTCACGGCCCAGAAATTACGTCGGCTTTGCAGTTTCTGGAAGGCATTGCCATTTCTCCTCCGCTCACGCTTGAGTTTCTTGATTTTCTTCACCTACGGCAAGAAGAAAGAGTGTGTGGTTGTTCCAGCTTCTAGCATCCAAGCTGCCATCCACACCAAGTGAAGCGTATAAAGGACATCTCTCCCCCCCCATCCCACTCCATTCACCAGAAAGCAGCTGGTGGGGTGGACAAAAGCTAATTAAATAATAACAACCCGGAGGCGACCAGCAAGTGATCAATGAGACTGAGATCCAAAAGATCATAGAATCATAGAGTTGGAAGAGACCACAAGGGCCATCCAGTCCAACCCCCTGCCAAGCAGGAAACACCATCAAAGCATTCTTGACATATGGCTGTCAAGCCTCTGCTTAAAGACCTCCAAAGGAGGAGACTCCACCACACTCTTTGGCAGCAAATTCCACTGCTGAACAGCTCTTACTGTCAGGAAGTTCTTCCTAATGTTTAGGTGGTGGAATCTTCTTTCTTGTAGCTTGAATCCATTGCTCCGTGTCCGCTTCTCTGGAGCAGCAGAAAACAACCTTTCTCTCTCCTCTATATGACATCCTTTTATATATTTGAACATGGCTATCGTATCACCCCTTAACCTTCTCTTCTCCAGGCTAAACATACCCAGCTCCCTAAGCAGTTCCTCATAAGGCATCGTTTCCAGGCCTTTGACCATTTTGCTTGCCATCCCCTGGACACGTTCCAGCTTATCAGTATCCTTCTTGAACTGTGGTGCCCAGAACTGGACACAGTACTCCAGGTGAGGTCTGACCAGAGCAGAATACAGTGGTACTATTACTTCCCTTGATCTAGATGCTATACTCCTATTGATGCAGCCCAGAACTGCATTGGCTTTTTTAGCTGCTGCATCACACTGTTGACTCATGTCAAGTTTGTGGTCTACCAAGACTCCTAGATCCTTTTCACATGTACATGTCTTCCTGACTATCACTAGGATCACCCACTAAGCCTAAAATTTGGCTCATGCTCATAGCTCATATAACAGCTCTATTATAAATGCAAGCAGATATGTTTTCATTGTTCTAGCAACAAGTGAGCAGGCAGGCATGTTGAAGAAACATATGCTTTTCAAGATGGGAAGCCTGTTTTAAAAGCAATCCAAACTAGTAACTGAGCACACTAGGCTAGGCTTGCAACAGGCTAGGCTTCTTACCTTCCCACTGTCAAACTCTTCATCCCAATCGTCAAGGACTGTCTGGCTCTGAGACCATACAGCATCTTGCATGGCAGCTTGGCTGATGGCCGACACTTCGCCATCCCATGTCAATACTGTGGAGGAAACACATTGGCAAAGAAGAGCTGGGAATCGTGGCACGTTTGGTCGGCCCAAGACATTTCAGCACCTGAAGCAAACCACAAAATGGTACCGCCCTCCCCACCAGGGAAGAAGGGATATGTGAAGATCTACATCAGGAACAGGGTGGGGGATAAAGATATACATCAGGGTCTGCTGCCCCTGTGGGTCCTGCCGCCCAAGGCAGTCGCCTCCGCTTGCCTCATAGGTGGGCCGGCCCTGGTGGCAATCTTTCCTCGCTATCCCAGCCCTCTGCCCTTTCCTCATTTCTCCATTGAAGAAGCCAGCAAGGTGCTATCACCAGAAGCGCACATAGAGAAACAGGGACACCGTCTTATCTACATGCACTTCTATCATAAAACATGGGGTGCCGTTTCAGAATGTCAAAGATCTCCATTATTTGTTTTTCTACTGTGGCTTAAGAGGAGAAAACCCCTTCCAAAACACAGGAGCAGGAGAGCCTCATCTGTTTACGGGAAAACCCCTTTCCTTAAAGCAGTACGGTACCTTGCTTTCCATAAGCTTTATCTGAAGAATCCTTCAGCAGCTCCTGGACCACATCAAACCGTTCATGCTTCTGATGTACCACTTCCTTCTTTGGACTTGGGATGTTCCAGGAGCACTTGTCCCCATGTCTAAGCTGGCTGCCAGTCCAGGACAAGGCCACTGTGGAAAGAAGGAAGGGGTAAGAAGTACTGGCACAATCATGTCACGCAGCAAGTCTGACTTGCCACTCTGGAGCAGTGCCAGGGAAACCAAGGGAACAGAACCGAAAAGAAACACAGCCCCAGGAACAGGTGTGTGATTTGCATTCCCAGTGGTCCAGAGGCCAAGGTAAAATGCTCACTTACACCTGCGGGGGGGGGGGGGGGGACGTGTGCAAAACACCAACAGACTATTGGAACATTTCCAGCAACTACAATACTGCACAACTTCCTAGGGTTTGCACCCAGAATCAATCACAAAGGCTTGTTTAACTGAGCTTAGGCTGTTGGGCGTCAACATGTCAGAGTTGTGGGGGTTACGTCAGAGCTCATCTGCATGCCTAGGAAGAGATGCCCGGTGTGCACAAACCAAACGGAGAGGCTATGAAGCCTTGGGATAAACGGAGAGGAAACCTTGGGAGAAAACCCACAGCCACATTTTACGTAGGTGCTGGGTTCGTTTGGACATAAGGAAACCGTGTGTGTGTGTGTGTGTGTGTGTGTGTGTGTGTGTGTATGTAAATAGGTAAGGAGTTCTTCCATGTCCCAAAAAGAGCTCTGGGTTTGGGGCAGGTGTCACTGCTACACCCCAGTCTAGTTTAGAATTGCTACAACAACAAAAATCCCATGTGTTGCAAAACAGAATACTCTAAACCAGTGTTTCCCAACCTTGTGCCTCCAGCTGTTTTCAGACTACAATTCCCATCATTCCTGACCACTGGTCTTGCTAGCTAGGGATGATGGGAGCTGTAGTCCAAAAACATCTGGAGGCACAAGGTTGGGAAACACTGCTCTAAACTACAATGAGCAACACAAACTCACAAACTAATAAACATCAAATAAATGTCCCACGAACCGAAATAGGAAGAGTGATAAGTCACTATTAAAGATCACTCAGTTGGAGGCAGAATGGACATTTATTTGATGTTTACTAGTTTGTGAATCCACGGCACATACTGTATATCTTCCATTTATGTATTTTGACACAGTATAGTGTTATAAAAAAATATTGCCAGTATATTATTAGACGACGTGTTGCTCATTGTTGTTTATAGTTTAGAATTGCAGCAAGTGCCAGCTCCCCTATGCCCAATCTAGGAACTGATCTGGACTTGGGGGGGGGGGTACAGGATGAGTGTATGCTGCCACCGCCCCCCCCCCCGCACTCTCCAAATTTCCTTTCTCCACACACACCCAGCTAACCATGATATAGATATGTCTCAAACCTGGGGGGCTGATTCTAGCAGAGGAAAGGCCGTTTTCTCTCCATTCTTCTTGGGGGCTGCTGGCCTCTGGCACAGAGCCCCCCTGCTTCTCCCTCCTCTTGTGCTTTCGGTGCTCACTCTCTCCAGCAGGGCTGCCACTGTCTGAAGCTGGGCAAGGAAGCTGCTGCTTCTTTTTCTTCTTCTTCTTCAGGCTACAGGACTCTTCCACTGGCTCATGGGCTATTAGGCAGGCTTCTGCCTCACGCTGTGGAGGGCAGCTGCAAAGTGGATTAAAAAACAAAAACCAACCCATTCAGTTTTATTCATTTATTTTTTTAAAGTCAGAACTGTTCCTCCCCAGACACACACCGAAAAAAGTGCAATCAGCAGCCATTGCTTTAAAATAACCTGCTTTAAAATTGTATCTGAATGCAATGCGGAAGTACGAAGAATACCACCCCCAAGGACCCCCTTTCCCCATGTGAACCCAACTGGACTCTGATATCATCATCTGAGGCCCTTCTTTGCGTGCCCCCTCCATTTAGGGTACAGAGGCTGGCAACATCTTTGCGGCGGCTCCCTGTTTGTTGAATAGTCTTCCCAGGAAGGTTTGCCTGGTGCCTTCATTATATATATTTAGGTGCCAAGAGAAAACACTCCTCTTCAACCAGGCCTTTGGATGATTAAAACTCTACAGCCTTTTAAATGTGTCTGTGGGAAGGGGGGGGTATTGTTCTGATGTTTTGTTTTACTTATTTACTTGTTTTGAACCCATGTTTTATTCTGTGAATCGCCCAGAGATCTTAAAGGGCAGTACAGTGGTACCTCACAAGACGAATGCCTCGCGCAACAAAAAACTTGCAAGACGAAAGCGTTTTGCAATGTTTTCGGGGCTTCGCAAGATGAAGTTTTCTATGGCCGCGCTTTGCAAGACGAAGTTTTTCGGCGGTTTTTTGTTGTTGCTTTTTTTTTGCCACAGCAAACTGCGCTTCGCAAGACAAAATTATCACAAGACGAAGCGACTCGCAGAACGAATTACTTTCGTCTTGCGAGGCACCACTGTATATGAATCTAATAAATAGGTAAAAATAAAAATCAATCTCTTAAAATGGCCTCCATAAAAACAGAACTTCCTGCATAAAAGAATGAAATAGGAGACAAAAGGGCTCGCTATGCATTTATATGCAAATTCCAAAGATGAAGATTGCTTCTGTAAACCTTGAGGTCACCCCAAGCCTACTATACCTGTGCCAATATGGTGCTGTTTGGGGCTGCATAAGCACTCAGAAAAGTAAGCATATTTAAATGATTTCCTTTCAAAATGTATGCCATAGGCAGGCATGTCTTATCCAGCAACCAGCAGCCCATGCTCCTGAGGGGGTCCAGTTTAGCCTTCAGTAGGGTCGCCGTATTTCAAAAATAAGTTGAGCTTTTTGGGGAAAACCTCCCCCCAAAATAGTGATTCTAAGCTTTTGGAGCTGTTTCTGCTGCTTCCCCCCCCCCATTGGCTGCCTTACATCTGGGTTTTCCCTGACATTTTGGTGATTCGGCAAAATTCCCCCGACGCCATTTTTGCACCCGAAAGCGAGGACATGTCAGGAATTTTCCTGATGTATGGCAACCCCAGCCTTCAGCTACATGGTCTTGCTTAAAAGGATCAGGCGTACAGAGAGCATGCCAGTCAGAAACCGTCAGTTTCATCTCTAGGCAGATGTATATTCTGCAAAATGCATCTGAGCAAAACGCCCAGCACTCTGTACCACCACCAGCAGCATACTGTAATCCGAAAACCTATTTTAGTTATACACAGATAAGAGGTTTCTGGAAATTTGGGAGGCATGCTTCCCCCTCCCGCAGAGTTTTCATTTTACAAGGACGGGGAAGAGGAACTTTTGGGGTAACTGAACTATATGCAGTACTTTTTGGCCTGTTTAATACATTTACATCTCTACCCAGAAGACCAACCGACTCTGCTTAGCGGATTTTACTCCCAAGTGAGCTTGCACAGGATTGAAGCCTCAAAAAATATAAAAGTGCATCAGGTTGGTCCAGCATTTTTTTTCGAGACTTTGCTCGCATGTATAGCGATCTTCATGTTTGGAATTTGCATATAAATGCATAGCGAGCCCTTTTGTCTCCTATGCAAAACATTGGTCCAAAAGGCAGCAGGAAGGACTGGTGTAAACCCAGGGCAATGCTTGGTCCCACTAGGCTCAAAGGCTCCACTTGTTTTATTATTGAAGGTGATGGAGGGGGCAGGGGGGAAGCCCAAAGACCCTTGAACCACAGATAACAAGGAATGTTATCTGCAGTGTAGGAGGTAGGGTTGCCAGACTCAATAGAGGACAGGACTTCTGTGCCTTTAATCGCCCTGCTCTCTTTTGAGTCTGGAAACCTTAAAGAGAAACCAGCAGACCCTTTGCTTGGAAATTGAACAAAGGGTCTGCTGGTTTCTCTTTAAGGTTTCCAGACTCAAAAGAGAGCAAGGCAATTAAAGGCACAGAAGTTCTGTCCTCTAAGTCTTCATGGCTTGTCATCCCAACAGTGTTAGAAACTCAGATATATAAGCTAGGCACCAAATGGCTCCTCAAACCAAAATCGCCAAAAGTCGCCAAAATGGAATGTCCAGTTGCCACTTTGGGGCAAGACAGCTCCAAAGTCTTATTTTTCAAATGATGGGTTGACTGTGGTTGATTCGAAGTTAAACATCTGGCTAGTTCAGATGACGACCTTGAGCTAAGTTAAGAGCTTTGAGAACTTAAGGAAGGAAAGTTACTTGATCCAGGGACAGTCCATATATACAATGGCCTATTTCTGACCTCTTTTTCCCTAATGGTGACAACAGACTATTCATAACATAAGAATATACTTCATAACTGAGCAGGGGAGTGGGGTGGGTGAAGTGAAGACAAGCCTCATTTACCTATAACGTTGTTCACTACTCCTGTTCTGGCTGCACAGAAAAGACACGTTGGTTCCTGAAATTCATTCCGATTGCACAGATAAAATATAGTGATAGAATTCTACAGCATGAGGAATTAGTGTGTGGAAACAGTCAAGATCCAAGGATCCCCAGGCATGCACCTCCAGATGGTGGAGATGTCAAGAGCTCATGTTTCTCTCTCCGAGCAAAGCCCTTCCCCTAGAAAAGACAACCAAGCACACACTCACCTGTTCACAGGGGACAGCAAAGGCTTACAGTCTTCCTCTGTCTGCTGCAGCTTCTTTTTCTTTTTCTTCTTCTTCCTCTTTTGGGTGGAATTAGCTAGACTAGGATCTGCTACCCTGCAGCCTCCAGCTATTCCCTCTTCCTCTCCCTTCCTGGCTGCCACCAAGTCAGATTCCTGTTCAGGAGAGGAGTCTCCAGGGCTGCCGTTTTCCTCGAGTTGCCTCTTCCTCCTGGGTGGGTTGGAGAGGCAGGTTCCCTCTGCACCAACGGTTCGTGTGCTTGGGATGCAATGGGTGCCTTGTTCTTCCTCCGAGAGGCTACGCTTCCTTTTCCTCTTCTTGGAGCTGGCAAGGAAAGGCCTCTTGTCCCGGTCTGGGCAAGAGTGGCTCAGTGCCTCTTTGGGCACCGCAGGTGGTGGCAGAGGGGTGGCAGAGAGGCAGCATGATTTGAAGCTGGGCAAGGGTTTGACAAAGGCGCTGCTGGCCGGCGGTGGAGGCGCTGAAGATTTGGAAGCAGATGAGGGCGTCCTAGAGAATCACACACAGGTAAAGCTAAGAGTCAACCGACTCCAAAGCGGCAGAAGACCACACCCGTTTCCATTCTAAATGGAGCCAGTGCCAGCCTCTTTCCCAATGTAAATGGTCCCTTACATCACCCAGAAGGACAAAGCATTGTCAACCGAAGCAAAGGAAAGCCCTGTTAGATTCATGCATCTAATTCTGCAGTCTGTTCTCAGAGTAGCCAGGACTTGGGCACAACAGCACTTTCCCCATTTGTGATCCGCAGCAACTGGGATACAGAGGCAGACTACCCCACATGCCCTGGGCATTAATAAACATTCAGCTCCTTACAGGCTTAACACTGGTATGGTTTCTGCCCCTATCCCAAAGGCCCAACCCCGCTTCAATGACCCTGCAATGTTTCGTCACTAAGCTCCATGCCACTTCTAGCTCCATCTGTACAGTGAAGGCTAGCACATTTCCACAATGCAGGCGTGGAGTTCTTCTGGGCTGGAGGATTTCTATGCCCTAATTGAGGAGTTATTTCAGTGCCAAATTCAAAGCTCTCCCGCCAAGGCACTTTTGGTGCTTGAGATTTTTATATTCACCAGGTTGTGGAGCTATATTTGAATATTTTAAGGCCATTCACAATAATTCTTGGGGTTTTTTTTGGAGCAGTGAGGACACACACACACACACCCTTGCCTTGCATGGGCATTTCCCTAGAGATATCCTCCTTCTATTGCTCTGTTCTGCACTGCTTCTTGCAGGATAAACAACCCCTTAAGTTCCATCTGTATTCAAAGCATGCCAGATGCTGCTACCTAAGTATCAGCTCATTTGTATTGCTTTTAAAAGTTTCGTCTCAAAGAACAGAGAGTCTCGCCGTAGCACAAAAAGCTTGCAGTACAGAGCAATGCAGATGGGCACCTCTGCAGAGGCTGGACGCTTGGCAGACCTGCGCCCAGGAAGTACACTTGTCCCTGGAGAACTCAGATGAACAACGCGAGCCAACAAGACTCTCAACTGAGCGCTAGTAAAAAGAGTGGGGAAGGAAGACTGGACTGATGTGAGGTTATACGGCTAGAGATAGTGGCCTGGAGTCATGTATTGGATTATGAATTACCAAGACAGCCCTTACTAGAGGGATGCAGAACCTCAGGCATAGGGGCCAGATGTGGCCACTCTAGGCCTTGATATGGCCCTCACGACCATCCGTGGGCCACGATCCCTCTCCCCGGGCCACAGCCCTCGCCAATCCTACTTCACACCCTCTCTTGAGGGTTTTTATCTGGCTGGTATGTGCCATCGAAATCCGGTTACCTGGATGTAGGATTCTAGAGCATATGTAGAAACTGGCCTACTGTGCAAGGACAAAATTTACATTCCTAGCTCGCCCCACTTTTGCCACAGAAAGGTGCCCAGAATAGAATGCAGCCCTGCATGCACCTGCTTTAGTAGTATTATCTGGCTATTTTAAAGCAATTGTGGGACCCCAAGATGATCTGAAAATGACAGTCCGCCTTATAGCAATAGCAGCCTGTGTGACCACATGTCAGGCTTGGGGAAAACTGGACCCTCTTGAATCAGGGAAAGTTTGGGACCTAGAACATATGGTGAAATTTTAAAACATAAACAGAGGCAGAGAAGGTTGACCACGTGATATTAAATTGAGATATCAAGTTCATTTTATAGCAGAACGATAAAATGGAGGACGAAGTGAACCCCGATTATTTGGTGAGATGTAGGTTGAAACACAAGTCAAATATGAGGAGCATGGGTGAAATCAATATAAAAAAGGGGGGGAGTTGAACAAGTACCTTTGAGATTGGAAGTTTTGTTCTACTGACTTGATGTAACTGGAGTCACATATGATTAAGCGAACCATGTGCTACTTTTAAAGCAATATACAATTATACTGTCTTAAAACAGATGCATTTTAAGTGATGTGTGGCTGTTAGTATGTATGTAAGTTTAAAAATATTTATTGGATTATGCTTGCCACTAATCTGCTAATACAGGTGGTACCTCGCAAGACGAATGCCTCGCTCAACGAAAAACTCACAAGACGAATTTTTCTATGGCCGTGCATCGCAAGACGGATTTTTTGCTTTTTGTGTGTGTGCTTTGCTTTGTTTACATTGGAAAACCACAAGACGAAATTTTTGCAATACAAAACAACTCGTGGAACGAATGAATCTCATCTTGCAAGGCACCACTGTACTTACTATAGGGTTGCATCCAATGAAGATAAGAGTAGACCCACTGAAACTAATGACCTAAGTTGGTCATGCCGACTCTCTGCAACTGGTCAACTCTGAGGACTAACAGATGCTTGCATCCAATGCAGCACTGAGCAAGTGTCCTTTTAGCCTAAGGGTCACCAGTTCAGCAACTGAACTCCCCCGGCCCCACCGCCCTTGAAATCTGCTCTAGGAATTCCTCCAACCCTCTGTAGCAAATTTGGAGTGGGGGGGGGGAGTCCCATTGCACAAGCAGGAATCCCTGTGCTGATGGGATGCTTATTTAGTGCTGCAATAGATACAAGCCGTTGGCTACAACCCTAATCATATATATGTGTGGGCGCACACACATACAATACACACACACACACACACACACACACACACACACACACACCTGATTAAAAAAACACAGAGGCTGCTCTCACACATAATGTCCAAGCGGGGTGACATTTCTCATTCCCTGTCCATTTGCCCAAAGTACCCAAACCAGACACAACACCCAGTAACTGATGGGCTTCAAGGCACATGCTAGCAATTGCAGCAACACCCTCAAATCCAGAAAGGCTTTGCTTCAGAAAAGTACCAAACGCTACAGTGACTTCTTATGACAAGCCAAAGAGCCACACAGCAAGGACAGGGTGCAGAAAGCCAGGCCAGGGTTATGACCGACCCCCCCCCCTGCAAGGGCCCCGGGAGCTCACCTGGGATAATCGAGCGCAGCGGCACAGACGGGGTGGGTGGTTTTTGTAGCAGCTGGTGGAGGGTAGGGCGGCGCCAGGCGCTCACTGCTGCTCAGTTTCTGCAGTGTGTTGCTGCCCTGTAGTTATTGACATAAATAAAAACTTGGTGGTCTAAAAAGAGGTTTCCGTGACCCCAGGGGGCAGAGCAAGAAGAGAGGGGAGGGGGGAAAACAAAAGAACGGGTGGGGGTGGGACAGGGAAAAAGAATCAGAAAAGTGTTTGCTGTTAGAAACAAAGGGAAAAGAAGGAAGGACATGTATAAAGACAGAACAGTGTTAGAATAAAACAATGGGCAACAGGCACCTTCCCATATTCCTTGTTTTCAGAGAGAGGAAAGAAAAGCACTAAGCAGGGTCTCTCTGCTCTGGCCCTGCGAGCAGCGAAATGCCTCCTTTAATGTGGGCCTCACCAAGCAAGAGGATTTGAAGGGGCAAGAATGAGGGGAGACCGAACAGAACACAAGTTTCACTCAAAGACTCTTGGGAAACAGGGTCCCCCTGCACACAAGGCAAATGCAAGGCAAGCCACCTGCTTAAAAGAATACTGAGCGGTTGTTCGCGGGTAGAATCAAACCAAACCATGGCTGCGCACGAATAGGGCGCACGCCGGTTCCGGGAGTGGAGATCTCAGCCACTTTCCGCCCCAGGTTCTGCTTGCTGCCATGCAACCCAGGACCAAGCCATGGTTTGGCTCAGAACGGCATCTGAACCTGGGCCAAGCCACTGCTCAGCCCTGGGCAGCACAAGAGGAGTGCTGTGGCCGCAATCTTTGAATCAGGGAACCTGCATGTTTGCTTTTTCACACCAAGCCATGATTTGACTTAGCATTCTGTGTGGACTGTACTATTGCCCTCAAGTATGCAAGGAGGGTAGTCAGAAAGTGATTGGGACTTACAAGCTGGCCAGGTGATGAATCTCCCTGGGCTCCTACATACAAAACAACTCAGCTGGTAAAGCATGGGACTCTTAATCTCAGGGCCATGGGTTCGAGCCCCACTTTGGGCAAAATATTCCTCAGTTTCCCAAACTTGGGTTTCCAGCTGCTTCTGGACTACAATTCCCATCATCCCTGACCGCTGGTCCTGCTAGCTAGGGATGGTGGGAGTTGTAGTCCAAAAACAGCTAGAGACCCAAGTTTGGGAAACCTTGGACTAGGTGGTCCCTTCCAACTCTACGATTGCATGATATGTGATCGAGTCTGCAAGCATGAAAGGCCCCTTGCCTGAATCTACCCCACCCCACCCCCAAATCACCACTCCTTTTGCCACCATTTTGGAGATAGGTGAGGTAAAGTACCCCTAAAACGCACCTTCCTGGCAGAGAGGGCCAGTCTTTTTGCAGGTGGGGGGGACATGGTATTCCCCAGCTCCAGATTGGTCACATTAGCCAGCAAAGGCGACTTCAGCTTGGCAAACTTGGAGTCCTCGGAAACAGATTTCCCAGAGGCACAGTCCGATTCCTGAGAGGAGCAGTAGCCGTTGACGCCCGTTGTGGCCTGCGGGAGTCCTTTGGCTGGGCGATGTGCTGGACTGGAGGAAAAGGAGCTGCTCGAAGAGGATGAGGAGGAAGAAGACGAGGAGGAAGAAGTCAAAGGCGAGGAGGCCTTGCTCGGCACCTCTGTGCCTTCCTCACGAACTTTGGCCTCGGGGTCTCCTCTGGGAGCCTCTGGCGGCTGTGAAGACAACGCCAAGCCCTTGTCCCCCCAGGAGCTCTGCTTGCCCGTCTCCACCCTGACACTGGCGGCCTCGCTGAAGTCCTGAGATGTTTTGGGTGGCAGGAGAGGCTGCTTCTTGGACCTCTTGCTGAAGTCGTCTAGGAAAGACAGCTTGGCAGGGAGCTTAGGAGAGGAGAACCCAACAGCAGGGATGAGCTTCGGATGAGGAGAAGGAGGAGGAAGCGTCCCGTTCTGGGGTTTGAAGTTGGAAGCAAAGGAGCTGCGGGGAACGGGGACGCCAGCTTCCTCAGGGTCCAACGTCTTCCTGGCCTGAGTCACATCTTGCCTCTGTAGCGACAGAAAATAAGGGGTGTTGAAAGAAGACAGGTGGAGCCAACACCACAAAATGGGGAGCTGCTCCCCCTGTTCAATAAACTGTTCAGACCAATCCAAACGCAATACCCGCAAACTGCCAGATGTATAAGCAGACTGCATTTAAGGTTATCTTGCTGCATGGAAGTCATGCAGTTCACTTACACATTACACAGGGTTAAGATTTACCCCATCTGATCCGCTGGGAAGCAACTGATGCTTTTATTACCATTCAAGTCTGTGGGCTCTGGCCTTGTTCTCAAAACAAGAGAGGACTGTCTTGACTGCTACAATTGCCAAGTTCTGGAAAACTTGATTTTGGCAATTCGGATTACTGGTATACCAAGACTTGGCAAATTGCCCTCTCCTTGAAAAGAAATCATGTTACATTAAAACTACCCAGAGGCCAAAATGCCTGGTTTGATTTTATTTCATATATTGTATGAACAGGGTCACGGGTGGCGCTGTGGGCTTGCTGATCGGAAGGTCGGCGGTTCGAATCCCCGTGATGGGGTGAGCTCCTGTTGCTCGGTCCCAGCTCCTGCCCACCTAGCAGTTTCCATGCGCTGCTCTGGTTAGCCAGATGTCGCTTAGTCATGCTGGCCACATGACCTGCAGGCAAACGCCGGCTCCCTCGGCCTATAGAGCGAGACGAGCGCCGCAACCCCAGAGTCGTCCGTGACTGGACCTAACGGTCATGGGTACCTTTACCTTTACCTATAAACACAGCAGGTTCACAGACACCAAGTCCCACTGGTTTAAACAAATGCCTGGAATAGTTAAATTCTCAGCTGCTACTAAGAGTACAGTGGTACTTCGGGTTACAAACACTTCGGGTTACAGATTCCACTAACCTGGAAGTAGTACCTCGGGTTAAGAAGTTTACCTCAGGATGAAAACAGAAATCACGTGCTAGCTAAAGTGGTACCTCAGGTTAAGAACGGTTTCAGGTTAAGAATGGACCTCTGGAATGAATTAAGTTTGTAACCAGAGGTAAGGTAAAGGTAAAGGGACCCCTGACCATTAGGTCCAGTCGTGACTGACTCTAGGGTTGCGGCGCTCATCTCGTGTTATTGGCCGAGAGAGCCGGCATACAGCTTCAAGGTCATGTGGCCAGCATGACAAAGCTGCTTCTGGCGAACCAGAGCAGCACATGGAAACGCCGTTTACCTTCCTGCTGGAGCGGTCCCTATTTATCTACTTGCACTTTGATGTGCTTTCGAACTGCTAGGTTGGCAGGAGCTGGGACCGAGCAACGGGAGCTCACCCTGTCGCAGGGATTCGAACTGCTGACCTTCTGATCGGCAAGCCCTAGGCTCTGTGGTTTAACCCACAGCGCCACCTGCATACCTAACCAGAGGTACCACTATACTTTATTTCAGAGATGATCTCTGATTATTACAATAGACTGCCTGTTATGACGCAGTTTTAGGCCACAAAATCTTTTACTTGGGCGCTAACTCACTGAGTGTAACAGCTACTTTATTTCTTATCTCCCAACTGTAATGATTGTATTCTCTTATTATATTCTTTGTTAAGTTGTTTTAACATTGTCAACTTAATGAAAAGTACTTGGGGGGGGGGTAAAACGAGTAACTTCCTTGACCATACCAACTGACACCACAGGAGGGCTCGTGTAAGGGAATGCACCCCCATATTCGAGTTATTTTGATATGCTTCACATACCGTAGGAAGTTGGAATGCCAGGGAAATGGCTAGGCTCAAACCTCTCACTGCCATCTCATTTTCTAGGTAAAGGAGCATTCAGTCATGTAAGCCTTCCCCCCTGCAGCCTGAAGTGGTACAATCCACTCACAGGTTTACCACTTCTGTGAGAGTAAGTGTGGAACAGAAGCACTAAGCTTATATGCCCAGCTACTGACACCCCCAATAATCCATTACATAAAACCGCAAACATGTTTCCCATAAAGATGCTGGGGGCAGAACAAGGCTTTAGTTCCTCCACAAATTAACACTCAAAATGCCAGTTTTGTGACTGCTTCCAGATTTAGATCAACCCAACAATTTCATCAATCTTCTGTAGTACACTCCCCACAATTCATAACAGTGTCTTGGGCTGGCTGCCTGGCTGCAAAAATAAACTTGCTAGCACTTATGGCTGCTGATGAAAAGTGTGCAGATAACATACCAAGTCAGAAAGGAGACTGCGTAATATTTTTCAGTGGCTGAAGGGAGCTTCAGGGTACTTGCTCTCAATTTACTTTGGGGTTTGTTTGTTTTTTACAGGTCACCGGGTTTAGTTTTTCCTCAGCCCAGAATCTGCACTGCTCAGCTTAAGACTTTTCCCTTTCCTTTTGAAGTTCAAAGTACACACAGTTCCGACAGTGGGAAATTCTGGATGGCAGGCAGACTATGCAGATATTCACCTTGCTCATCAGCGGTGACGCGAGGGCACCATTGGTCATGCTTTTCTTCATGTGGTCGGAGACTATGCTTCCTCGGTTGGTTGCAGGACATGTACTTTTGGAGATGGTCCCCTCCAAATTCTTCCTGGTACTTGGGATCCTTGAAAAGGGGGAAGAAGGAGGAACCTGTACTTTATTGCTATCACTCTTTTTAGAGGTCACCCTACTCTTCAGACCAGGGGAAACCACCAGCTCTTAGGCCAATCTTGGTGCACCAGGACTAATTTAGCCCAGGGAGGCCATTCCCCCCCGCCACCACATCCACCTGCCCATCAGCTGATGTCACCGGTGATGTCAGCTGGTGGATGGGAGGACAACATTCAATCCTGCTTTGGCTGCACAATCCAGTTCCCGGCACAGAGCAGGATCACGCAACCGAGGCAGCAAGGTTTAATAGAGCAGGGATTAAAGCCCTGATCTTTGGCCAGAGAAAGGTGGTGCTGTGAACCTTCTTCAATATCAAGGATTACATTACAGCCAAGATGGGGAACTGGGTGTGGCTGATGAGCCAAGGTGAGTCTATTTTGGATCTGGCAGATCGTCCGGACCCAGATTTGGGGCACGCTCTGCAATCCATTCCGACAGGTAGGAAGGGCTGCACCGGTCTTAAAAGATCTCCACTGGCTCCCAGTTTGTTTCCAATTCAAAGTGTTGGTGCTGACCTTTAAAGCCCTAAATGGCCTTGGTCCAGTATACCTGAAGGCGCGTCTCCACCCCAATCGTTCTGCCCGGACACTGAGGTCCAGTGCCGAGGGCCTTATGGCGGTTCCCTCACTGCGAGAAGCCAAGTTGCAGGGAACCAGGCAGAGGGCCTTCTCGGTAGTGGCGCCCGCCCTGTGGAATGCCCTCCCATTTGATGTCAAAGAGAACAACAACTACCAGACTTTTAGAAGACATCTGAAGGCAGCCCTGTTTAGGGAGGCTTTTAATGTTTAATAGATTACTGTATTTTATTTTTCTGTTGGAAGGCGCCCAGAGTGACTGGGGAAATCCAGCCAGATGGGCGGGGTATAAATAATAAATTATTATTATTATTATTATTATTATTATTTACCAGTCACTGGAGACCACCATGAGAACAGGTACTCTAACAACTATACTGCACATTTATAGTGTGCACTCTCAAGCATTTCTTTGGAATTTGACACCGGAGCTTCACCAGTTACTCCCCGGCATCAAACAGCATGAAGTGATGAGCAGCTGGGCTTTCTCCCCCCCCCCAAAAAAAGCCACATTGCAGGCCAAATGGGAAGGTCCTGGAGCACCTAATTAGGGACACAGGTCTGAGGTTCCCTACCACTGCGCTACAGTTTACAAATACAAAAGAATACAGAAGTATTTGTTTGGTCTTAGATTTAAAAAAGAAAAGCAAATAGAGAAGTTAAGGAAACAACCTTAAATAATAAAATAGCATTTTATACATGTGATCAAAATATGAAAAGAGAAACATTATTTCTTCCCACAGCCCATAAACAGTAAACAACCCAAAAAGCCCAACAGAAAACAATATGCACACAAAGGAATATCTAAAACACAAAAACCTCTCGACTTACGTAACTCTTTGCCAGCTATAGACTGTGCATGAAAATGTAACACCCGGGTTTATTATTGATTATAAATGATCAACGGAAAAGCACCACATCTCTACAGATCTTGGTGTGAGGTCATTCATAGACTGAAGACATCAACAAAAAGGGGAAGTGCAAATGCTGAATAGTAAGAGTTTTTTGTGTTTTTTTAAACCCACCTGTATTCTAGCATATATTGGCCTTTGAACAGTTGGACAGAGCGGCTACTCATTAGCATTGATGTACATTTTATCACTGAGAAAGACTTTATTGAAAGAGTCTAAACACAATTGGTTTTTAAATTTTCTTTTCTAAAATGTACATATTATTGAGCTTTTCTCTGCTATTTACTATTTGTGGAACACTGCCAGGCACTCTGCTTCCCTCTGCATATTTTGTCCATTTACACGAGATGATATTTAGGCGATTACATCACAGCAACATGAAAAGGAAACCACATCGGCAGAAGTAGCTGGGGACCCTGCTAAAACAGTGACGGGTTAAGAATGGCAAGGGTCTTCCCAGCATTAGCAACAACCGTGTTATTATCACCGCCCCCAGTTCACCCCAGCCTGTTCCTCCCTCCATTAAAAAAAAATGGACTTCTGCTCCTCTCCACTCCACTTGATCAGCAGAAAGGTGATGGGGGGGATTGAAGGGCACCCCAAGGAACAGGCATGAAGAGAGGCTGCCAACAGCAGGTCCCATACCGTGCCTCACTTACCGAAGATAGAAAAGCACATATGCCTGTTGATTGAGCACAACTTTGATGTTGCTTGAATGCACCATCGAGTCGTTCATCTGGTACCACTGCCCATTACTAGCCTGAAAATGGGAAGAGGAAGGAGGATTTGTAGCTACAACACAGCACAGAAGTTCAGCAGGAGGGGAAGAACCTACTCCACACCATCAAAGGTCCATTGAAAAAAGGGACTAGGTCAGTGTTTCCCAAACCTGGGTCTCCAGCTGTTTTGGGACTACAACTCCCATCATCCCTAGCTAGCAAGTCCAGAAGTCAGGGATGATGGGAATTGCAGTCCGTAAACAGCCGGACACCCAGGTTTGGGAAACACTGGACCAGATAAATTCATGAATAGATATACCAGTGGCTGCAAGTCACGATAGCCAGGAATCCAACATCCACATGCACTGATAACAATACCAAGTGCTGGAGACTAACCCTAGGGAGGTTAGTCACCCCACTTCTAAAGTTCCCCTTTGCCATCTGGCTGGCTTCTCTGGGTAGGAATAATACCAACTAGGTCAATAAACCTAGTTGGATAATTCTTGTGCTAGAGATAAGAGAATGTTTTTCCAGCAGGCTGCCTCCTACAACTTCCAGCCAACTTACAACATTTGGACATGAACATCAGAGCTCCAGAGATAGACCATCTGCAATCACCAGGATTCTTTGCTGTTGAACCTCTGGAGACAGCAGCATTAAAAGCCTGGCCACTCCGAATGCCAGCAGGGAGCCAAAGTGAGATAGCAGGAATTCCAAGCAAGATAGCTAGACCCACTTAAACCCAGCTGGGTTCTGAAGAGCATTCACGCAGTTCAGCCTTCCACACTGATGCTTGCCAATGCTTCACGTTACCACCCCACAGCCTGGGGTGCAAAGCACCCCTCTCCACTGGCAGGGCTGCCCTTTGACGACAGACGAAAGGACTCACCTTGACGTAGCAGTAGTAATGCCCCGCATGGCAGCTGTATCCTGAATGTACCAGCACAGCATAGAGGCCATACATGACAGGGTCACCGTTGCTCTGAGACATGTAGGGGCGGATATTCAGGAACTCAGGGTAGCCGACATCCTGCAAGGGAAAAGGGAAAGCATCCATGGGGATTTGTCCCATGCTCTTAGGGGAGAATGCTGGTGCGTAAACAGGAAAAACAAACACAGCGTCTCATCCAGGAAACACGAGTGGTCCCTAGGCTGACAGTATTTGGAAACATCTACGCTCTTAAGAAAGCCACCCTTAAAAGGCTTGGCATGAGGTCAGAAAGACAGCAGGCAAGCACGCTCCTCCAAACCCTCTTCCAGGGGAGAAGGGACGTCTTCGTGCCCCCTCCCCACTTTCCAGATCGCCACGCACCTTGGAGATCTTGCCCCCGCTGAAGTTAGCAAAGCGCTTGAGTGAGATGGTGAGGACGTTGGACGGCCGGTGGATGGTGAAGCGCTTGGTGGCTGGCACCTTCTTTTTGCACCTGTCACAGAGAAGAGGAAAGATCAACGGTGGGCATGCACTCAGTCTGGCTCCTCGTTGCAAGGCTCAGTGAAAACGGGGGATGCCCTGAGAACTCCCCCCTCCTGCTATGCAGCTGCACAATTGCCTCCTCACGAGACCGGGGGTGGGAAGGCTTTTAAGTCTTTCCCTGCATTTGAAGCTAGCATCCTTTGCCCTGCAGGCGGCCTCGAAACCATCAGGGAAATGGCTTGGTTTCAAGTAGAAGGCAGATGCACCAAATTAAAAAATACCCCACACTGTGAAGATACATACCCAAGCTTCTCTTCTGCTTCATTATTCCCACCACCAACCCAAATCACCACTTTAGAAATAGCTAAGAGGTGAGCCTAGTCCCCCTCCCTTTTCTTTTTCCTACAGTTTTTTTTTTAAGAGTGAGTCAGCAGTTACTGAAGCTGTGGAGCAGAACAGATTTGCCTGACCCCATAAGTTAGCACTTCCATTCTAGAAATATGCTTCTGTGTTTTTGTTTTTTTAAAAGATAAATAAAGGTGTCATTGCGCAAAAGAAAAGGTACCAAACAGGACGGATGGATAGGTCAAGAGGAAGGCAACTCACTTGGCACACATGTAGGCATTCTCTCCACTTAGCACATCAGCCTTTACAAACAACTCTAATGCCCGCACGATGTTGGCGGTCTGCTGTAATCAGAAACAGAATAGGGTCATTCATACAGAAATCACACCTAAAGCTCAGGTTACCTATAATAATAATAATTTATTGTTTATACCCCGCCCATCTGGCTGGGTTTCCCCAGCCACTCTGTTTGGCTTCCAACAGAAATATTAAAATACAATAATTGATTAAACATTAAAAGCTTCCCTAAACAGGGCTGCCTTCAGATGTATTCTAAAAGTCTGGTAGTTGTTTTTCTCTTTGACGTCTGGTGGGAGGGCGTTCCACAGGGCAGGTGCTACTACCGAGAAGGCCCTCTGCCTGGTTCCCTGTAACTTGGCTTCTCGTAGCGAGGGAACCGCCAGAAGGCCCTCGGCGCTGGACCTCAGTGTCCGGACAGAATGATGGAGGTGGAGACGCTCCTTCAGGTATACTGGACCGAGGCTGTTTAGGGCTTTAAAGGTCAGCACCAACACTTTGAATTGTGCTCAGAAAAGTACTGGGAGCCAACGTAGGTCTTTCAAGACTGGTGTTATGTGGTCTCGGCGGCTGCTCCCAGTCACCGCTACACTCAGGTGAACTCTGAAAAGAGCAGCTGGGGAAACCCAGACAGATGGGCGGTGTATAAACAATAAAATTATTTTTATTTTTATCATTAATGATGTCTCTTTAGTTCTTTAGGAATTGGTTCCATTCACCCACTATCTCCCCGGCTACTGTTATCTTAGCTTAGATGGGACGCCCTTTTCTCTTCCTGCCCAGCGTATGGAGATCCTCTGTCCCTCCAGATGTTGTTGGACTACAACTCCCATCATCCCTCACTATTGGCCATGTTGGTTGGGGAGTCAAACAACATCTGGAGGGCCACAGGTTCCCCAACCCACCCCACCATTATTTTCATTTTCTATACACCAGCCATGCACAGGCAACTGAGTGCCTATATGCCCCTTTTGCTTGCTACATACTAAATGCCTCCCTACACACAGCACTCATGTATAAGTAGGAAAGCACCATGAATCCGTTCACATTTGCAAATCCCCTGTCAGCTTATGTCCCTCTTTAGGCCTACTACTGAAAAGAAATAAAAGGTGAAAGCGATGATTTAACACTGGCATACCCTGATCTCCAAAGCCACATCCAGGAAGGGGTCGTAAGTGTCCGAAACACTCTTGCACACGGAGCATTTCACTGCAAAGAAAGCAGAACAGTTGCTTGCCTACTCTTCATGGCCTCATCTGCCTGCCAAGGTCATATTTCACAACGGGACATCCGAGACATCAACGCTTCCACCTCAGCAGCTAGCAAAACCAGCACGGGAAGCAGCTAAATCACCCAATTCCCAATATCCTCTTCAAAACCTGGGCAGAGGCCAAAGGAAGCCCACAGGAAACTCTCACGGTATTGGGACATCGGCAGCTGTGTGCGCCCACAAGTCAGGTGGGCATTGCAGAAGCGCAGCTGGGCAATGAAGGAAAAGCTGGAGTTGTAGAGTTATCACTAGGACTTGGTCAACGCTTCAAGCATAAAGGGCGTGAAAGGTGTGCTCACCACGAGATCGGAGGTAGCCGCCAAAGATCTGGTGCACCAATGTGGTAGCCTGGGTCTGGCGATCCAGCCTGGGAAGAAAAGCAGCCAAGGGTTAAGGAGAGAGTGAAGCAATAAGGGGCCTCAACAGTGGCAGGGACACAAAAGCAGCCCTTAGGGCTTTCCTCCCTAGGGAGGACTACTAGCTTTTGCTTCCTTGGGTAAAGGAGAAGCAGCCACTACCGCTAGCTGAGTGGCGACTTACCCAGCATGCCCCCCTCTCCCCCACCCACATTCCACCTGTGAAGGTTCATGCTTCCAAGAAGCTACTTGCACAACAGGGGGAGGTGGCAAGATCTCAACCTGCCCATCTCTTTGCGACCCAGTGAAAAAGTACAGCCCTGCCCCTCCCCACACCAGAGACAGGGAGCTGTGCATACTTGGTGTAACCATTGAGGCAGGCCTTCTGCATGGCATCAATGGTGTAGCGCAGGAACTCGTGAGCATCCTCTTGGCTGCCAAAGCGGAAGTGACGAGCAATCTCTGCCAGATGGAGGGAAAGGACTCTGAATTTTGGCTTCCTGTGCCCTCCCAGGGCAGGTCAAGCTCATGCCAAGGTAACAGGCATCGCTGACACTTGACCGGGGCACAGGAATTACATGAAGCTTATTAGCAGGCGCGCACACACACACGAAAACCCCAAGCCCTTCTAGATTCTGCAGAACTCAACATAACTAAGCAAAATGCCGATGAGGACAGCATAGAGTGCATTTCAATCTCCCTTTTGTAGTTTCTTAAATACGGGCAACTTCAGTTGGATGGTTAAAAGAAACGAAAGGAGCGCCAAAAATACCTCAAATCTATTTATGTATTTATTTATTTGCACGCCCAGCTGCCACGTCTCCAGCTCCACAATGGGGAGATCTGCGCACCTGGCTTTTTCATGTGCAGTGCAGTGCATGGCATGCATACACCAACACACGCACGCATCAACACTTCAAACTAAGAGATCTTTGGCCCCTTTCCCTGTATGTACTGGTGAGATGCATCATAACGGCGCTGTTCAGCCTCATCAAAACAAAGCTCCCTCCACTGCTTACTTTTGAGATCTCTGATGAAGGACACTGGCTTGATGGCATTGCCGCTGTTGGCGAAAGCCTGTATCATGTGATTCTGCATAACGCACATCATGCAGAAGCCTCCCTGGTGGCCTGCAAGAGAAGAGATCAGGAATGAATTCATGCAAAGGCTGCACTGGTCACAAAGGTCTGGCGGAGCAACTCTCATGGAGACAGAAAAGCCACGAGAAGAGCTCAGCCTAGGAGAAGGGCATTTTGGCAGCCACTGCTAAATAAACAACCTGCTGGCCAATGGTGACAAAGGAAAAGAAAGAGAAAGGTGGGCTTTGAGGGCCATGTAACTGCTCTTGCTTCATGATTAACCATCTGCAGAAGTAGCTGCATAAGCATCAAGAAAAAAGTTGCCTCTTCTCTGCTGGAGGCAATTTAAAGTGACAAGGAAAGCTACTCCCTGATATAATCAATACGCAAATTGAATTGGAGCGCAGAGCCTTCACTTACCTGTAGGCTAGGGGTGGGGAACACGTGGCCCCACAGATGCTGTTGGGCTCCCATCACCCCTGACCGTGCTAGCTGGGGCTGGTGGGATTAGGAGCCCAACATTATTTGGAGGGGCACAGGAACCCCATCGCTTGTGTAAGCATCTCCTCCATGGCTAGCATCAACAATCCCTTGCTAGAATAGCTTACATGAACAGACCACTCTCAGATGCATGGAATAGCTTCCTAGCCCCATTGCAGGCACATCATAAAGTACTCAGAAAAGCAGCCCACTCGGCCGAGACGGTCAGGTAACCAAAATGCTACAGCCATGCATGAGATTTCTCAAGCCTGGACATCAAGCCGACAAGCAGATGCAAAGCAGTATTTGCCATAATCCAAAGGGCTCCTCCTCATCCCTCCCCCCCTTTTTTGGAGGGACATCTTTTGTCTACCTGCTTCCCTCCATTCAGGTCCACTCCCCTAACTAGGAGTCAGCGCTCCTCTAACAAGGATGAGTCGGATGCTTAGAGCAGCAGTTCTCGTGCACCCAAATGCTGGCTCTGCTCCTTTGCAGCTGTTAGCACAGCCTCCCAGGCACTGACTGCAAGCATGAGTGCACAGGGCTGCAAGGGAACTGCCAGCTGCAGAACACAGTTCTGTGGAGGGGACAAGGCGCACTGCCTGTTATTTGACCTTGGATCCACACACCATCTTTTCCCATTCCCAACAGCATCCTGTTTCAAGCAGAACCCCCTCCTCAAGCTCACATAATAATGCAACCCCTTTCTTGTGGCTGGGCACAGTACAGCCCCCTCTTGTGACAAGTGATGCCCCAAGACTTTGACAACATGAGAAACAAGGGCCAAATAATGCTCCATCGTTCAAGCCCCTCTCTCCAAACACACCCAAGTGGAAGCATATCTTAGCACTATAAATTCACAGGAAGCATTTTCTCATACAAGAAATCCATTCAAAAAGCAGGCTTCAAACCAAAATGTTTTAATTTCTCCCCTCCCTGAAACCCCAAGACCATTTCAGAAAAGAGGGGGACACGACGGAATAAGAAATTTTTAGCCCCTGCATGGAGTAAATGTTCTTTCCAATGCAAAACAAGCAGAGTTGTAGCATAATGGAACACGATTCTTTGTGGCTGTGAGAAAACCAAAGCTCAGAAAGATGAGGCAGAGTCCAATTTCTCTTGTGCAGGATTTTGGAGTGGGGATACCAGGCATCCCCAAACTGCGGCCCTCCAGATGTTTTGGCCTACAACTCCCATGATCCCTAGCTAACAAGACCAGTGGTTGGGGAAGATGGGAATTGTAGTCCAAAACATCTGGAGGGCCGAAGTTTGAGGGTGCCTGGGTTATAGTAACACTTAAGCTTCTGCATAGCAGCTTGAAGTGGTCACAAGCACTTCACTTGCACTCTTTTTATAATGTGTATCCCTACCCTGAAAAGTAGTTCTGGGCATTATAAAAGCCATACAAGAGATGGGGAGGATGAGGTTAAAAGAGAACAGCTTGACCAAAGGTCAGTTTATGGCACAGGCAAAATCTGACCCAGAAGCACTGCGATTTCAGTTTCTTAGCCGCTGTGCTCCCGTTTTACTACCATGAAGGACTGAGCCGTTATGCATTGCTGTTCCAGGCCCACCCCTCATAAAAGCCTCAGTAGAGTGGCACTGAGATGAAAAGCAGGGGGCAGCTGAAGCCTTTGCTACCTGCAACTCTTAAGTGAAAAGAGACAGACGACATGCAAGCTTTGCCAAGGGGCGCCAGCCATTCCCCATGCAATCCAACGCCCCACACTCACAACTGCGGCTGTGCTCCTTGGAAAGCAGGTAATTGGCAAGAGGCGGGGTGTACGTCAGACACTGCAAGGTGGAGTTGAGGAAGCAAGTGTTGCCCAGGTTGTGGAGACCGGCTCCGACACGGTACACCCGCTCCCATTTCAGAGAGAGGCGCTCCACAGGGAAGAGGACCTTCTGCGGGGCTGGAACTCCATCTCCTCCCAATGTGTGCTCACCGCCTGTCAGAGAGGAAGAAGAACAGGGGAAGTCAGCGAGGCCGGGCACACATGCACCGCCATTCCCACAGAACCATTCCCCCCAGAATACGGGCACACCTTGCTTCCGGATGGGTCCCTCTTCAGAGCCCCTGTGCCGGCTGGGGTTTTCCGTCTTGGGGTTCAACAGAACGTATTTGCTCTTCAGCGTCTCCAGCTGGTAGGAGAAGCTTTTGGAGGCTGGTTCAAACTCGATCTTCTGCAGCAAAACCTTCTTGGCGGAGGCAGCCAACAGCTTGCCCAGTTCGCCATCGTCAGCAGAGTCCTTCCGCCCAGGTTTGAGGGCTTCTTTCAGCTTGTCCACTATGGGCATGGTGCATCACTTGCGGGTGGCAGAGGCTGCTCTGCTAGCAAGGGGACTTTGCTCGGTGGGGCAGAGCTGGAAAAGAAAGCATTTGACCCATTTTTCCCCCCTACAAGCCTCTCACACAAGCCCCTTACTTCTGCAGCCTACAAGGCTGACTATGACAAATATTCTCCTTTGTTTACCCTCCTGCCTCCATCTCTATTCACAATACTCCTGTCTCCCCATTTGGGGCTGCAAGCACTCTTTTTAATTTTCTAAAGCAGGCATCCCCAAACTTCGGCCCTCCAGATGTTTTGGACTACAATTCCCATCTTCCCTGACCACTGGTCCTGTTAGCTAGGGAACATGGGAGTTGTAGGCCAAAACATCTGGACGGACGCAGTTTGTGGATGCCTGTTCTAAAGGGTCATGAAACACCGAGAACACAATATATAAAACCGCCGCCACCACCAATTCAATTTCAAACGCCATTTCCAGGGAATCTGCATTTAACTCAGAATGCTCCAACACCGTTCCAAACTGTATTCTGTATCGGGCAAGCAGGGAATGTGTCTACAAATTCCATTTTCCCAAAGGTGGGATTAAGCAGCATAAATTTGCAAGAGCAGCTACACCAATGCTGTCTCCTTGCTACAAGAAAAACATGGGGGGGGGGGTGTCAAATGCCAGTACGTTTTACCTGCATACAGTAGGCTAGTTTCAATGCACACGCTTCTCTATCTTCTCTATCCCAGGTAAACAAGAAGCATTATCAGAGATCAAGGACACATTGCAGGGGGGGGGAGAGACGTGTGAAGCAGGGCAGGTGAGGCACATGGTCTGGGGATGGGAGCCCTGAGGCCTAGTTAGAGAAGCTTGAATGGCCACAAGTGAACCCCTGGGCCTGAAATCACACACACACACACACACACACACACACACACACACACACACACACCCTATTATATTTGCAGCAGCTAACAGAGCTCATACATACATCAATTTTTTTTCTCATCATGCAAGCTAGAAACTCACTTCTTTGAAAGTCTGATGGATTAAAAATTGCAAAATAAATACACCCCAAGTCTAGTCTAGCAGGCCTGCTTTTCTGCAATTCAATCAGTGCAATTCAATCAGTGTCAAAGTATGCACCTCTTTAGCATACCTCTCTTTTTTTGCTGGGCCCAACAATCTCCACTCCTCAACACGCAGAAGACTGCCCTGAGAAGACAAACAAGGACTTAAGAGTGTTCACTGTGAAGGTGCCCCTTAAAACTCTAACAAGGTGTCAAGCAGTAGCATTATGGCTAGGTGGATTAAAGGATTTGGGGCCCAGGTTCATAGACACAAGTTTGCATATGCTGGTTTTATTTCTATACAATGCAAATTTAACTTTGCAATGTCACAGAAGACAAATCAACCCATCCAAATCACCCCAGATAAAACTCTTCCATTCATTTTCACTCTACCCCAGATGACCCCAAATCAGTTCCTCTTCAATTCAATTACCTCCTAAGTAGATCCTGCTCCAGGTCAATTAAATTGCCCTACAGCTACCTGCACTGATTATCTCTCAAATCACCTCTATAGTAGCTTCAAATTATTTTGGGCTGTGATCCAAGACTCCATACCTGGAAGTAAGCCCCCTTGAACTAAACAGGGTTTACTTACAAGTAGACCTGATTAGGATTACACTGCCATTTCTCCCACATAAACATCCTACCCAGTAACCCAAGATCACCTGCTATTTAATTTCCCCTGAATCAGTTACCCACCCAAAATCACTAAGAAAAATATTTGTGCCCCGCATTCCATAGGCCACGCCTTTAAAAATGGCCCAGCTCCCAAAATAGTCTGCAGTGAAATTGGGAACTGGTTTACAAAAGGGAAGATTGTATATTTTAGTTTTTCTCCAACTGCTGGAACAATGTTAGCCACAAGATAGTTTGTAACAAACAATCCCTATGAAGACCTATATAATTGGAAGGCTTGAGATTTGCCGCTTCCTCTGATAGGGAGGTTAGCACTACAATGTAAGGAAGAATTACTGTGTCACCTGAGTTCTGTCTAGGCCAGGCATCCCCAAACTGCGGCCCTCCAGATGTTTTGGCCTACAACTCCCATGATCCCTAGCTAGGGTGCATCCCTAGTGGTCAGGGAAGATGGGAATTGTAGTCCAAAAACATCTGGAGGGCCGAAGTTTGGGGATGCCTGGCCTAGACAGAACTCAGGTTTGACTAGTAAACAGAAGAAGCAGAACACCCCCGATAGAAACCGCAGGTGTCTCTCCCAACAGAGTAGAATTCAGAACATTGGTACCCATCTTTTAAGTGCCTTCATAACGAGAGAGGCTTCCATCAACACAAGTCCTACTAAAACACCCTCCTCTGCGTCCTATAAAGTACTGTACATATAGAAGCTCTTCATGCAAAAGGCTGCAACTATTCTGCCCAGCTCAACAACAAAAATAATACTTGCACTATACAATCTAGGGGAGATGGGGACAGCTAACATAAGTAAGTAGCTAGCTCATTGTAGGGAGACTTCACTTTCTTCAGTTACTAATGTGGAGGTTTCCTAAGGCATCCAGCGAGCATCTTCCACATGTTATGATGCTCACCTGAAGCTCCCATGACATCGAACCTTTCTACAACAGCTATTACATTATCGGTTATTGCCTAAGAAGCCGCCACTGGAGGCACTAAGTGGTGTCTTTCTCTCCCAGAGGAGCTGAAATGGGTCCTACACAATGATACTTCATTCCTAGCACCATCGTGTGCCCAGCAGGATGGAGATACCTAGTTAGTCCCTTCCATGCTTTTGATGAACTCCAGCTCCATCAACTTACCTTGTTGTGAACAAGATCTAAGATCTAAGGGTACATAGGGCAATATGCAAATTGGATAAATAATAATACCTTATACGGGCAAAACTACCTCTTGCTTTGGAAGGGGGCATAGGGAAAGTCATAGCTGGCAACTGACTGGTAAGAGAATTGCTTTGTATGTGGGACAAATCCCTCACCATTCACGGCAGGCCTCTGCTAACTCTTGCCAAAGCAGCAGCATCCACATCAGCAGTCAAGGGCATTTATATAGGGTACAAATAGTACGGAGGCGAGAGAAGGGTGCTCCTGTGTGTGCCCTTGGGATTGAAGAGCAAGCAGGCAAAGCTGATGCTTGAGGAGATTGTAATGGTTGAAGACGAGCTTCGCCCAGAGTAGCTATGTTGCAGACATATGCTCAGGGAAAGAAACCCTCAGCTCTTTGCATGGGGATGAGGAGCCCAGTGGAGATTCAGCAAGCCGACATCCCCCAAGGAACATAGCGAATTAACAAGGGCCATTGAGAGGATCAGAATGCCAGCAGAACAGGATGTAGCAGGAGGCAGAAGTGAAGGCTGCTTTATGGCCCAGATCTAGAAGAACGCGCGCCCCCCACCTCCTGATTTGTCTATCAAGGAGAGAAAGAGAGAGCCCAGCCCACCTTGCTCTCCATCGCCAGACCGTGCACAGGCCCCAGCCACCTTCGCCCAGCAAGCGGTGCCCGCGCACACAGGCTATATCTCCATCCCCAACACCCGCGCGCGCCCCACAAGCTGAGCATTATTAACCCGGCGGCAGCAGCAGCAGCAGCCGCTTCCAAGGTGCCCCAGAACGCAATCGCCGCCTTGGTGCAAAGGGCACCCACACCCTTGCGCTTTCTCAAGGGCCCAAGAAGATCGTGCCCAGGGCCCCTCAGCCAAGAGCGGAGGAGTCCTTGTTGTGGAAGAGATAGCAACCTCCTCAGCGCCCCGCCGCTCGCGCCTGGGGGGGGGGGGCTGATCTATATGGGGCTTGTTTATGAGAACCCGAGGCTTGGGCGCCGGTTCGGGTCATCCCGGCCCAGAGAAACCGAGAGGCAACAGCAGCGGGCTAATGCACTGGAGACGGAGGCACCAGGTTTGCTTCTTCAACGCAGCCCGGGCGTAAGGGAGGCAAGGCAAGGAGGTGGGCAAACCCCCAGCCCACACCCACTCAGAACCCCGATCCACCCCACGGATTCACCTAGCCGCCGCCGCCGCCCTACCACGACCCAAGCGCTTTCCTGCTCACCTCCTTACTAAATACGGGGGGAGGAAAGCTCGTCTCCGCTCCCCGCTGCCGGACCCCAGGCCAGGACCCCCCTCGCCACCCCCCTTCCTAGCCCCACACTCACCATCCGGGGGACCCGCGTGCGCGGACATACAACCACGTGTCCACGCCGCGTCGGAGAGCAGGAAAGAGCTTAGCTGGGGCTGCTGCTGCTGCTAGGCCGCAGCTGGTGGTGCTGCCGCCGCGCCGGGCCCAATCCTCGCCCGAAAGGGGTGGAGAAAGCAGAGGAGCCCTGCCCGTTTCCCTCTGACGCAACGGAGCCCGCCCTGCAGTCGCTTTCGGGAAGGCAGCGCCGCCTGCTGTAGCCCTCCCGGCATTTGCTGGCGCGGCAGCCGCCTCGACCAAGTCTTGGCTCTTTTGCGCTTGCTCGAATGCAGCTGCTACCTTTTGTCCGCTGCAAAAATAATTCTTCTTTTCCCCCTCCCCTTAAAGAAAAAGATAAGTGTGTGTTTGTGTTTGTTTTGCATAGATATATGAGTAAAGATCAAAGGCTAGGCTGGGCTGGGCACAGAGGATGGCGCGTGACTGGAGGAGAAACGAATTAGGGACCCAAAAAGCGCAGTGTCCCGCAGAGACGGGGCGGGGGTAGCACTTCCTGCCACGTGCCTCGCAGGGGCAGAAAAATGAAATAAATTGGGGCGTGAATGTGAAGGGGTTTCTTCTGCGCGCGGTGGCGTGGGGGGCGTGGATGGGTAGGTGGAACTCGTCAGTATTTTTGAGCTTTCCGTGATTTACCTTATTTGTTAAAAAACAAACAAAAAGCACGTCACGGTAGATTTCTTTTTCCTGTCTTATGCTTAAGTTATTCTTCTCTGCGGGTTTTTATTGCCAGATTCTAAAATTAGAGGAAATGTAGAATTAGGTCCAGGCTGACTAGCTAAGCCATTTGTTACGGCTTCCGGGACAAGGCAGGAACAGAGATTTGGACAGAGAAAAATATTAATACTGTAAAGGGAAAACTAAAAGGCAGAAAAGCTCTAAATAACAATTTCAAAATAAAAAGAGCTCCCGTGGTGACTTGTGGGAGAGAGACGTTTCCGTTAGGGGGACCCCCCCCCAAAAGCCTGTAAATTAATAAATAGTAAGATTTTGGCTAGGGCCATTCAGAAACAATACAGGCAATGGAAGAATACTGTCCTTCCCTTCACCCTGAGGTGTGAACAGAGACAGGAGATTTGGAAGGTTGCCTGAGTAACTGGGCATGATGTCACAGGAAGAGTTTGGGGACTTCAGCAGGCTTCGAAAAACTGAAAAAAGGATGGCTGAAGGCAAGAGAGATGCGTTGGACTCCGGTACTGCACTGCTGTGGGGAACAAGACCCTCTTGAGATGACCTTTTTGTAAGGCCTGGACTCCCTCCGTCCATATTCAGGTGTAGATTTGTAAATAAATCATATTCCTTAAAGCTACAACAGCCTCCACGGTGTCTTCAATTCTCCAAAGAAGCACAGTCCCTGGTTGAGGGCAAAAATGGCTCTACAGTGTTTGGGGTGGACTGTAACAATACTATGCAATGAAATAGTGTTTTAATCAATTATGTGGGGCAGGGCTTACCTGCCCTCCCTCCAATATTTTATTCGAGTTGGCATCCCTGGTCCAGGTTCAACTATACACCCATATACACAGGATTGGGGGAGGGGCGTGTTCTGTTAACAGCTTACATAGTTTCAAGCCCAACATATGGAACTGCCTTATATCGAGTCAGCCTTTTGGTCCAGCACAGCATCACTCACTTTGATGTAGGGGTTCTCCAAAGCCTCAAGAAAAGATCTTTCCCAGTTCTCTTGCCTCTTTTAATTGGAGATGCAGATAAGCTCTATCACAGAACTATGGCTTTAGAAACAATACATGCCATGACATCTAGTATAACACTCCCATTACAATGCTATGTTCCTTTAGTGCCTTGGGATGGGATTGTGGTCAACGAGCGTTGGCAATGTTACTTTCCATATATTTGTTGGGATTGTAATTCCCACCATCCTTGACCATTGTCATGTTGTTTGGGGCCAATGAGAACTGTAGTCCAACAACATCTGGTGAGTCCCAGCTCTTCCATCACTCACAGAGTTAGGTCACCTATGGATCCATCCCATCCATTTGAGAAATAACCACATCACTCCATATGGGCTTGTTGCCATTAGCAGGAAGGTCAACTTTCTTTGTGATCGGGTTTGTCTCATTAAAGTAATAAGGAGCTGTATGCAACATAACCAGATGTGGATGGCTCCGTAGGTGGGTCTTCTGGGCACTTGTATTAAAGAGCATATCTAGTATTTCAGCAGGTGGGGTGAATTTGCAAGTCTATTGTAACTTAAGAGATCTCTGTTTAATCTTCTCTCTTTAAAGTTAGATGTTTGTGGGCAGGCCTCCCATCTGTAGGAGCTCTACAGAGCTTCAGGTGCATTTGCCTAGGAAAACAAGAAGCTCACACAACTAATCTAGGAAGTATGTGAAAGCCACGAGTCCTAATGTAAGCGGCAAAGAGAAGGAAATGACTCCAGAGCACTGAGTGTGGATGAGGGATTTAATGTGTTAAATTTATGGAGGCAAAGTTGTGTCTTTACACAGACAGAAGCCAGGTGTGTGAGGGAACAGAGGGAGTAGGAATTATCCCCACAAGGATGTCCTCTCTCTAGGCAATAAGTACCTGGTAGGCCAGAATCAGGGGCCGCTCATGCTGTACACTAAGTTTTGAGACTTGCTGGATTTCTTCCATGAAGTGGATGAAAAACAGCACATATTTTGACACAGAGCCTGATTCTGTGGGAGTCGCTGTATGTCACTGGAATAATTCCTTGGCGTCACTAAAGAGAACCATATGTGATGTTTTCTCCAACACCAAGAAATAAGGGGACATGGGAGTCATCAAAACGGGAGAACAGCTGGGCCTTTGGAAATAGGCTGAGGGGCAGTGAACCAACAATTTATCTTATTAGGAACTAGAGACCAGTTTGTGCCAGGGGGCATGGGAAGAGGGAGAGTGGAGAGCACAGCCTGGAGGAAACCTGGGACTCTCCGCCTACCTCCATCAAGGTGACTCTTGTGAAGCGGTTCACAGAGGCTGAGCAGCTCCCTTCTAATGTCTGCACCTCCACAGATGCAAAGTGTGCTCCAGACAAGGAGAGACTGTTCCCGGTTTATTTGATAATACTGTTTATTGTCCGAAGACTCAAATGTCCACGTATGAATTATACAAAGCATCAGAGACATGCACAGTCTGCTTGTCTATTCAACAATTTTCATGTGTTCCCAGCACAAGAAAATCTCAGCTTTCAGAATCCAACAACAACAACAAAAAAGATTTTTCCCCCACCCCCACCCCCAATATTACTCTACCCACCAAACATCATCCCGGCCCTACTCCCCAATAAGCTTTAAATTATGGCAGCAAGTTAGATACTTATTCTTTTTTTTCATACTTACTAAGCAAAGATTTGAAAATAATGTAAACCTTTTTTTAAATATTTTGAGTTGCTGACATGAGGGGGCATTGGATTGTTTCTGTGTGTGCATCTTATCTTTCTTATCAGGGAAGTTTCCATGTGGCATTAAATCCCACAGCGATAAATTAAGCCAATTGAAGAGCCTTTGATAACTGCTTTCCCACAAAACAGGTCCTTTCAGAACAGTTGCTTTCCACGCTGCTACTAGAACGGCAAACTTATTATGTTTTGGTACGGCAGTCACGCAACTGCAGTTTGTCTAGCAAGCAGCAGTCACGTGTCACAGCCAGCCTCCGACCTCTAGAGAAGACCTGTGCATGCTGCAGAGGCATCAGGAAGAAGACAGAAGAAGGATTGCTAACACCCACACCCACACACCCCCACCTGCGCCCACTGGCACTCAGAAATAATGGGAGGGACTCCACCCTCCGTACATTTTGACAATTCTTCCCTCCAATGCAGAACCCCTTTAAAAATAATAAGTGCAAATCTAACAGCTAACAAGGAATTAAAAAATAAAATAATAATAATAATAATAATAATAATAGAGGAATGATACAACTGATTGCCAAAACAAATGGAAAACATTAAAATCAAGGACAGGATCAGCAGTGAGAAGAAAAGAGAGAGAGAGGTAAATGTCACATAGGATATAACCATACAGGAAGCAAAACAGGAGTCTTATATTGGACTGAACAGATTTTTTTTCCTTTTTCTTTTTTTTAAAATATATTGAAATCAAACAGACTGGTCCAATATGACATCTTTAAAACTTAACCTTGATGAACAGCATGAAAAGGCCAAAGGGGGCAGGTCTGGCTGGGGGAACTTCTGGACACCCTCCAAATCAATTTTAAGGTATTGTGGGGTGGGAAAGCAGCAGAGATCGGGGGGGGGGGCAGGGGGCGGGGAGCACAGCAAGGAAAGAGAACTGGCTCAGAAGGAAAAGGGGGCTGAAGGCAGAGGTGAGTGATAGGATCCTTTTGCAGGCAGCCAAGGTCTGGTTTATTACTCCAAAGGAGCATTCATACTCACAGTTTATAAGGGGTATACCTTGACACCGGCTCTTGCGGTCACATATTTGGGAGGGGAGACACAAAACTCTTGCCTTCTGGAGAACTCTTGCTTGCCGCAAGCGTCAAATTATATATAGGGCAGGACTTGGAGCCATCTTGGCCATGCTAAAAATCATTACTCTGCATAGCAAGAAATTTCAAAAAGGAGGACTCCTTTGGTCCATGTAATACTGAACGCTTAGTGTGAGCAGCAAGTCTTTCCGCGGTTTTGGCACCAGATTTTCATCAATGGCACAAGCATGCAATAGGAAGTGGGTGATGCATACATATGGTTCAAGCAGGCTTGATGGACTAACCCAAATCCCCTGACAAATGTTCCTTGGCTGAAATGTAATAGCTGAGACCCAGAATCTGCACGCATCTCTTATGCGCACATAGGCAGGGCTTATTATCCATTTAAATAATTTTGTGACACTGCCCCCCATTAGCCCCGAAAACATTGCCTCTAAAAGCAGAGATTGTCCCTCTGCCCCCTGGTGGCTCATTCTTAACAGGCTGTTTTGTCACTGGTAAGGTAAAGTAACTTTCTTCACCTGTAGAAGAGGATATCGTGACTTGTGACAAAGTCACCATGTTCCTGTGTGTGTGGGGTGTTGCTGCTGTTTTTATGGGACGTACTTGTACCTCACGTGTACAAATGTGGCAAAGAGAAAGGAACGACTTCAAAGCACTGAGTATGGAGGGATTTAATTTTGTGATGCATATGGAGGAAAAGGTGGGTTTTTACACAGGCAGAAGCCAGTGGGGGGTGGGGGAACAGAGGGAGCAGGAGATATCCCCTCAACAAGGGATGCACCCTCTCAAGGCAATAAGAACCTGGTAGGCCTGCTACACAGAATCAGAGGCAACACCTTTTGGCCACTCATATTGTAAACTTTGGTTTCCTCCACTGTGCCTTGGCATATTGGCATACGCAATCCCAAAGGCAAGAAACCACCCCATGGCACTTTACACAGGAGAAGAAACAGATTAAGCAATATATGAGTGGCCTAGACATCCCTTTCCTTAGCCCCTCCCTCCACCACTGTTGTGCCCGCCCAGGAGACCTTATTTTCATGCTGTTTCCAGGAAGTGATGTCAAAGGTGGACCAGTCTAATATCTTGCCGGCTTTGTTGCTATTGGCTACTGGACTGCCATGGCTTTGGGGACTCAAGGGTCCTCAATGTCAAGAAACTCTTTCTTGGGTGGGGCCACTCCACGGTACCACGCGCACGAACCATCGCTCCGCTTGATGCAGGCAAAGTGCTTTGCCTGCCGCCCGTTGATGTTCTTCTCTGTCACCCAGTCAGTCCACAGGCACTCGTCCTGAGCAGAGACATAGCAGGGGATGGAAGGGCATCGGGAGATCTGCAGAGATAAAAGACACAATTGGCTTGTGTGATTTGCCATCACTGCAGCTAAAGCAAAACGCTTCTCCTGAGTAGGCTCATGCATACAGATTAGTAGGAAGACAACAAGCTGAAATGGTCTCATTATTTGGTTTATTACCTTGCACTCGCAGCCCATTTGGTACCGCTGGTTTAGACTCTTCTTCTGGGTAGCACTGAGGGAGTCCCAAGGAATGATGAAGTCACACAGTGTGATGTGCATCTTGCCGTTGCCTTCAGATTTTCCTGGAAGAGCAAAGTGGTTTTAGTTGGGGCATGGTTGTCCTATGGTTACACACACACACCCCTCATCAAGCACACCACCCTATCAAGTGTCTTATCTTGAACAAACACAAACAAGTGTGCATGGGGTGCAGGGAAGGAGTGTGTGTGTGTGTATCTCATTCAAACAAAGCACGTTCCTATCATAACAGGAGAACTGACATGCTGAGTTAGACCAATGGGTCTGCTTTGCTCATGTCCAGACAAGAACAGATACCCTTTCAAGGGAACACCAGGAGCTGGTGCTGTGCAAAGCTCTACACACAAAGATCATTTAAAGGGAAAGCCATCTCAGCTGCACAATACTGACTATAGGGCAGTTTGCAATATGCCACAAACCCTTCTTGCACAATGGAGGGCAGATTGCATTCTGTAGTTAGGAGTGCATTTAATCCTCATGACTAGTAGCAAGAACAGGACACAGTCTGATTACATCCCAAGGAAGCTGATTACATATTTGTCCCCTTCCTCCAAAGAGCTGTGTTTTAGCTTTACAACCAAATCCCCTGTGAAGTAGTGTAGGCTGAGCAACAGTGACTTGCTCAAGTCCTTACCCATTGAACTTCCTAACTAGAGCAAGGATTTGAACATCCAACCTAACACCATGATATCCCATTCAATCCCTATTTAACTTTCCTCCAGCTCCAAATGGCATGTATAAAGTGTTTTTAAAAAGCATTACAGCCCTCCTTTTCCTTGCCTTTTTGGGGACAATAATTCTCAGCAAGAGATATTCCTTACCTGCAATGAGATACTCTTTCTTGCCAGTAACATCCAGCGTCACTCCACAGACAGCCGAAGAAGGAGCCGTGTAGATGAATTCAATGTCCTGGTCGGGCCCTTTAAACATCTGGAAGGGGAAGAAGCTGGGTGAAGCCATGGGCAGAATACAGCAAGGCCAGCTTTGGTGTAAACGAGCATACAAGGCACTCTCAAGCAGGAGAAGCTACACATGGACCTATTGAATTATTTATTTTGACAAACTCAATCCACCCTTCAGTAACAAGACTCTCAGGGAGATGTACAAGTTCAAAAACAAGTGCACTCATGGCTTCAGACCACCTATTGTTCATGGCATAGAATCCCACGTTGGTATAGGTATATTCTTTTCTAGGGAGTGGGAGGGAGGGTGGAAGGGATTCTGCTGTTTGTTATTATTATTCATATACTGTATGCAAGATCAGTAAAAGTGCGGTGACATTCATAAAAGAAAGAGAAACTACAAAATGTTTCCTTCGCTCCACCACTCCTCTCCCTCCAGCAAAATGCTTGCCCTGAAAGAACAGAAGAATGTACAGCTGTACTAGAGGAACTCAGAAGCTGGCTTTCCTCAAAGGTAAGCAGGAGGCACTGACCCAATTCACGAGGAAGACCATGGCCCAGGATGCCCAAGTATCCCAGCATTCTCTAGGGCTGAAAGTGGTGACGTGCATTTGCTCTGGAGACTCTTTGAGCCATTTCCCCTTCTACTCAGCCCCGAACAGGCCTATTTCCAATGGCATTGCCTCTGCTTTTCCCACAGAAGTATATGCAGAAATATAGGAAGTGCTGCTGTTTTTCCTCTACAAGCAACCTGTCATGGTTCTTGCCCTCTCAACCACTTGGTATCTCCCTCTGATGTACCTTGTCCCTCACCATTCACTTTAATATGACTTCTAAGCCACCCCTCACTAGGGACAGGAAGGAGGTTTAGATCCCATGCCTATGGTGTCCTTAAGCATAAGGCTGCCTGCACACCATACATTTAAAGCACATTCCCCCCCACTCCACCCAACAAATCCTGGGAACTGTAGTCTTCTCCTTGAAAAAACTATAATTCCCAGCACTCATAACAAACTATGGGGTGTTTTTAACCCATAAAATAGCCTGAACTAGAGGAGTTCCCCCCTTTCTTCAGTCAGTTCTGTTGGGCCAGAGTGAGGCACTTGAGAACCCGGGGTTGGAAAGACACCATCATAAAAATGTCTTAAGATATTGAGAACTACTTTGGAGGATTGTGGTAACTATAAGCTTCCAAAGCCTTTTCTGGCACCATTTCATCTTTTAGCAAAACAGCTGCATTATCCTAGCTAGAACAGCAGCAAGTCAATGGGTTTGGAAGTTACTTGCGTGTGTGTGTGTGTGTGTGTGTGTGTGTGTGTGTGTAGACATTATTTCTTTTAAGTTATGGTCCATATAATTAGGATTCCGATATACTGTTCATTACCTTTATCTGCTTGATTTCATACTGGATGCGTTTGATGGGGTTTCCATAGATGTCATTACCGGAGTCCACCTCTTTTTCAGAGACAGCCTTTGCTCTGATCACTGAAACATAAAGACACGGAGGAAATTGGTAGACAAATGCCACACCAGTACTGGGTCCAGTCGTTCCAAGGCTTACTAGAATCCTAGCAACAGAGAATCTCACTCACCACCCTTTGCCACACTCAGCAGCAGCAGCAGCAGGTAAAGCCTGAAGATGTTAATCCCTGGAGACATCTCTGCTGCAAACAATATACTGCCATCCCCTGATTATTCTCTGCGGTTCTTTGATTATAGGAAGAGGCTGAAAATGCCTCCTTGCTGTATTTATTTCAGAACAAAAGGTCACAGATCTGCAATAGTCTCCAAGACAGGGTTGACTGAAATTGCAACTGAAACATGTTCCTGTAGGGATATTGGTTGTTATCAAGTGTGGAGACTAATAGCCTTCTCTTGTTGAATGTATTTGCCATTAAAATTCGGAACCTCACCTAGGTGGAAGTAATCCAAAGTGAAAGCCCAATTTCACACACAGAAACTTCACCCAAATCAAAAATATTTCACGTTTGGCCTCTACTTCATCTTCAGGTAGTTTAATCTTCAAAATAGGCTGCTGGAGGGAAATAATTGGGATTTTTAAAAAATGTATCCCTTCGTATCCTTGAGCTTTTTTTTTTAGGAAGACCCCAAAATTATTGAGGGTTGGTGTTTTTTAAAGAAACCACTGAAATTGTTGAGCTTTTAAAAAGAAAACCCAAAAGTTGTTGAGCAAATCTCAAAGTTGTGGATTTACAAAAATGCCAAATGAAATAAAAGCCCTAACCACACTGTCACCCACCTTGGCAGCGAAGCCAGGAGTCAGAATCTTCCCTGCCTTGCCTTCCTGTCCCCCTGTCACTGAAGTCCACTCAGCTTGAAACCCACACATGCAGAGCTATGTACACACCATACATTTAAAGCACAATGGAAGCACATTATTTCCCCCAAAGAACCTTGGGAGCTGTGGATTTTTAAGGGTTACTGGGAATTGCAGCTCTTTGAAGAGTAAACTACCATTCCCAGAAATCTTTAGGGGGAAGCCATGAGCCTTAAATATATAGTGTATACACAGCCTTATTGAGAGAGATAATGGGAGGATGAAATTCTTAGCACTGAAACAGTGTCCAACCCCACCCTGTTGAACTTCAAGCACTTGGCCCAAGATCTTTCAATTTCAACAAGCATTTTAAGAAAAAGCCTTTAAAGTGAAAGTTAATAAGCTTATTTTTATTTGCAAAAGGCACAGCAGAGGCATGTGGTATAGGGCAAAGGCAATCTGTGTGCAAGATGCTGAGTGATTTATTGGCCGAAGAGAGGCAGGGATAGAACCTTGTGTCTTGGATAAAAAGCTTGTCACGAAAGCAATTTTGCAAATAGCCTGCAAAAGCAATATGGTAATCAATTTGTTACCATAGATAAATGAACTGGTTTGAATGAATCCTAACCTAAATGTTGCATCAACCAAAACTGTTCAGATATGTCCAGGGAGGTCCACAAAGAGAAATGGTATTAGAGGTACATGATCAACATGGCTTTGGCATGTAGAAAGATTCGTTGATGTCTGGGTAACATATTACGCTGGACAGTTGTTCATTCACAGAGAGCAGACTGTTTGTGGTAACTGTTTTTTGGCAACATTGTGCACTATGGTGCCAGGCACAATGCCCGAAAAAAGTTCAAAATTAGAGAAATACTAAGGGAGGAATTCAAGATTGTGCTAAGGCCAACATTCTGTCAGTGCAAATATTTCAGCTAGTGTACCTCAATGAGAGAGCTCTGGGTCACATTACCTCTCTCCCATCCAACACTATTTGTTCATTAAAGACACTGGTACAAAACTTTACGCTCCAAGCAAGCAAGCACTATAAACTTAAACTTTAATACATCACCAGGGAAAACAAAAATGATGATTAAAGGTCAAACCAAATCCTTGCCTGAAGGCATGATCGCCCACACTTTCGCCTCCAACAGAACCACCACACACTGAAGAGCACACTCCCCACAATGGTCTAGTGGTGTTTGCTTTTAATTTATTTTTGCTTTTCACTTGTTTTTAACTTCTTATGATTTTATTGTTTGGTTTCGTTTTTATATTGCTGCAAACCACTGTGATACCGTGTTTCTCATATTATAAGACATGTCTTATATTTATTTTTTCCTCAAAAAAACACACTATGGCTTATTTTCAAGGGATGTCTTATTTTTTTCTTCCTTCTCCTGCTGCGGCCGGCATTGCTGCTGCACCTATCACTATGTCTTATTTTCGGGGTATGGCTTATATTCCTTGAATGCTTAAAAATCCTGCTATGGCTTATTTTATGCGTATGTCTTAAAATATGAGAAACAGGGTATATTTTTGATGATACAGCGCCACAGAAATATTTTTTAAATAAATAAATAAATAAGACAACTGCGCCACCAGCAGATAGCAGGAACTAATTGGGTATACCACACCTAAGTGCGCACAGAGCACTTTGTGCCCTTAGAAAACATAAGCAAACCAACCCACAGGTGGCAGCAGTCGTCCCAATACAATGTACTGTATATGACATATGCTGTATATCTATTAGTACAGTAACCGGGTTGCTTGGTAAATAAATTTTTTTGCCTTGTTTCTGTGCCGCAGAGGAAACTGGAAGCAAGCAGGCAAAGCAGCCTATAGGTCCTTTAATGCCTTGGATGTTCTCGTGCTTAAGTTGTTGTATGACTTGGTCTGGACCAGGCATCCCCAAACTTCGGCCCTCCAGATGTTTTGGACTACAATTCCCATCATCCCTGACCACTGGTCCTCTTAGCTAGGGATCATGGGAGTTGTAGGCCTAGGTCTAGACTGTGCAACCCAGCCCTCCCACTTTCATTATTCTCTCTGCAATTATGAGGGCTAGAAATTTACTTTTAAAACAACAACAACAACAACAACAACAACAACAACAACAACAACAACAACAACAACAACAACAACAGCTTAGACATTAGGAACATAGGAAGCTGCTTTATATTGAACCAGGTCATTGTCAATCTACCACAGTACTGTCTACTCTACACTAACTGGTAGCAGCTCTCCGAGGTTTCAGACCGGGGTCCCTCCCTCCCCTACCTGCCTGGGATTGAACCTGGGGCCTTCTGCATGCACTGAAGTTGCTCTACCACTGAGCCACGGCCCTACCCCTGACTGAAAATTGAACCATGAATGATTGTAGCTCTCAGGGGGAGGGAAACCCTGTTTCCAGCAGTCCTGAGTGGCACCAGCAGGTCCTCAGAACCAGGGCTATGCGATATCGGCTTTTCAACATTGTGATATATCACCAGCCCAACATTGCAATACATCACGATGTTGAAAAATGTAGGGCGGAACAAGCTGCATTGGCCCCGGACCCTAGAGGCAGTGGGGTGCAACCATCTCTGCTCTGGACATCGCCAGCGCCCAGCTCAGGGAGGAAGGAGGCAGTGGAGACGGTAATATTGCCCCACCGGCAATATACCACCAGGTGAAGGCGCCATCAAACTCTGGCCATCAAGCTGTTCCTGGGCCATGTATCAAATTGATACACCGCCCAGGCCTACTCAGAACATCTTAGAGCAACACATTCCATCAGTAAACTCTGGAATGCCATACACATGTTGCCAATCAGCGTAATTGAGTATGAATTCCAGAGGGGCAGCCATGTTAGTCTGTAGCGGGCAGCAGAAAAAAGGAGGCACATTTATTGCCGCACAAAGCTTCCAGGAGCCACATCGTGCTTTATCAGAGGCATGCATTTGTTAGTCTTTGTCTTGCCACAGGACTCCTCATTGTTTTTACTGGACACAGCTTCTCTGTGTTGAGAGAGACCGTATCATTCTTTCCTCATATGCAAACCTGACTCAACATCCTGCTGGCTGGCAGATTCCTCATATAAAGCTGCCTTATGGAGAGTCAGGCTGGTGGTTGTTGTTAATTATTTATAAGTTTCAAAAGTTTACAAACTTAATAGACAATGCATACTTTCAAATTAATAGTCATTTATCATTTGACCTACCCTCTACCCCTCCATGGTTTCCCCATGTTTTCTAATATTGCTGCACATTATAAATACTCTGTACCCTATCCTTTTCTCTTGCTTCCAGATACATGTTTTATTGCTGTTCTTCAATCAAATCCTACTTGCGTTTTTACATGTTTACAACATTTAGATATTCTACAAAAGGTTTCCAATCCTCAAGTCAGGCTGTTGGGCCATCCATGCTAAATACCGTCTACTCTCACTGGTAGAGACACTCTGCAAGGTCTGAAACAGGGTCGTTTCCAGCAGTACTGCCCAAGATAATTTAACTGGAGGTTGCAGGGAGTGGAACTTGGGACCCTGTGTGTAAAAACCATGTGCTCGACCACTGAGTCCTCACCCACCCCCTGCTGAGCTGGAGACACGCCAGCCTAAGCCCCTCGCCCTGGCTCATCCAGGGCTTATCCAGCAGAACTTCAGCCAGCAGAATTCACACTGGTGTAAGTTGCCCCCCCCCAAAGGTGCTCTGTAGGTCGGGAGCGGCAAGTAGAGACTTCCACCTGTTCAAAGCCATGTCTAGCTAGGTCATGTGACCCAGGGCCCACTCCCCATGTATAGACCTCACTTTCTGCTGGATAGAGCGCCGCTTCATCTGTGATCTGCTTTCCCAAAGAAAAGCTTCACAGGAAAGATGGCCCAACACAAGTAGCAGAGGCTTGCAAGTGCTGAAATGTGTCAAATCCCCTTGAGCTAGTTATCTTGCCTACAGTAATCCAGCCCAGAGATGGATAGCTCATGTTTGGGTCTGATGTTCCCACTCTTTCACAACTCCAGAGAGAAAACAAGATGGACACAATGGCGGGGAGAGAGGGAGGCATTAGCTTTAAGAAGCTGTTGTCTGCTCTGGCCATTGCAGCCAGCTGCTTCTGAATCCGACATTGTTCAGAATGGTGTCGTGTAAAATATAAAAGGGTTAGGGACATTTTGGGATGACATGCCGGGCAAGGTGTGGCTTGCTCAGTCACTGTAAGTAACTGGATAATCTCAGTTTAGGTTATCAGCAGGGGCATAGCATGCAAAACACAAACCAGTGGAGTCTTTTTCTTGCTCACAGCTTCTGAAAACAATTTTAAAGTGCAACCTCACCAAAAAACTGTGAACACTTTAAAAACAACAACACACGCACCCAATCTGAATAAAATTTAGTAAGGCCTTTGAAGTCTAGCTGCAATTGCTTTGTGGTTCAGATGCAGCTTGTGGGCAGTCCATTGGCCACCCCTGGAATCAACTACCCACAGGGTCCTTTTCAACTCTACTGATGCTTGAAACAACCAGCTACATTCAGAGAACAGAAAAATGAAGGAAGGCACGTTAAAGGTAGTCACGAGCAAGATGGATGGTACTTGTTTGCCTTTGCCTCTAAACTACTAGGAAGATGGCACTGGACATGTGTTAACTCTTAAATGGTGGGATGCAGGCAGTTGTGCAGTTATATAATTTCTAAATAGCAAGCCAACAACAAACCATGGCAGAAGGCTGGTTAGCTATTGTTACTTGTCAGGGAGCAACAAACCACGATTCCTTGTTTGGATGTAATGGGAAGCCAACATTTCTTGGTTTGTTTGTGCCACTCGAGCCAGGAAGAGTCGCTTGTTCACAATAAACCACAATAAGCTGGAAAGCCTGGGTTCTTAAGACATGCAAACGTGGCAGGCTCTCAGTGTGAAATGCTGGGCCGAAGCAAGTCAGCTCCAGGTCTATGATTTTCACTGTTTCCTTCAGCATTAATCCTAGTTAGGAGTTTCAAGCATTTCAGGAAAGTGGAGGACACATCTCTGTCCGCAGGGCCCTCTCCCATCATTGCACATATGGTGCATCCATCATCAGGCTCAGTTTCAGAGCCCGCTTGGAGTTCCGTTTGCTGCAAACTGGCTGTGGCCTGGCTTGGATGCTTTTGGCCTGGCCCAGACGATTGTGTGACAGCAGCTGAGAGTCTTTAGGCCTGGCTAATAGTTACGGCTCCAGGCTTTTCCACTCACGTGCTGCTGAATCACTGGCAAAAAATGCAACCTCGTAGAAGGAAGATTTTTGTTCTGAACAGTGTGGCTTTGTAGAAGGGAACTGCTGCTTTGCACTTTCTAAGCCAAGCACCCGGCAGTTCGGCCAAGCCAGAGATCAGGGAAAAGGAATGAAGAGTGTGTGTTTGTATGTATTTATGTTCATGAATCCCAAAGAGAAGATCAAGGAAAAGGAATCCTATGTGCTGTCTTCCCCTTGCAGCCCTACAAGCAAATGGAGATTTGTGCTTTAAAGAGCTGGGAGGTTTAACAACTTAGCACTGAACTCCTCTCTTGCAAGAGAAATGTGTGCCTTTGACAACATAGGTCATGGGTGCAGGCTGTTTAAGAAGCTATTTGTAGAAGTTTCAAATATGTCTGTTTCAGCAAGTACAGATTGTGGTTCTAGTAGCGGAATTCTCCATTTTTCATCTTATTTAACTTAAGAATTTATAAGACGCCCTTCTGTATAAATATTTCCTGAGTAGTTCACAAAAACAATTAAAAACAAACAAACACAGTATTTAAAGAGAGAGAGAGATGAAACAACAACAAAAATCAAACCAGCAGCATAAAGCAATAACAAAAGTCAAAAAGCTAGGAAAACAAAGAGGTCTTTGTCTGGTACCAAAAAAGTAATCAAAAGTAGGTACCAAAAGTCATTTGATAAAGGCATCACTTCAGACCCCAAGGGCACCTGATGGACAGCCTCAGCAATGCCCACAGTTCAAGGGAATATGACCAAGTTCAAGGGAATATGACCAAAGTTCCCTGCCATGGAGGGCTTAAGGCAGGGCGGTCCAACATGCAGGCCAGGGCCTTTTTGGTGGCCCTCGACAACATTTTCCATTTTCCACCCCACCTCCTGCACCGCCCTCTTGTTGCCTTTCCAAAACTGGGCTTTGGGAAGAAGGCTTGAGGGCTCTGACAGGGTGCTCCAGCCTCCTTTCCAAGGCCTAAGGAGCACTTTCCCAGCTTTGGGAAGCAGGTGGGAAGGCTCTAGCATCAATTTTTGGCTTCACTCCCCCTCCAAAGGAAAGCGAAGGGCAGTGTGTGGCCCATGGGTTCTGTGTCAAAGTACTTTTGTGGCCCGCTTGGTATGAAAAGTTACACTGCCCTGACTTAAGGTAAGCCTCAGCACGTTGAATTGTGCTTGGAAACAGATTAGTTCAAATGTTAAAGCACCAGGAAGATGGGGAAGGGCTGTAGCTCAGGGGTAGAGCATCTGCTTTGCATCCAAAAGATCCCAACTTCAATCCCCTACATCCCCAGGTATGGCTGGGAGAGACCCCTCTCTGAAATCCTGCAGAGCCGCTCCTAGTCAGTGCAGGTAACTCTGAGCTAGGCGTACCAATAATCTTTCTCCGTATAATGCAGCATCTTATGAAATGTGCCATAAAAACGCAATAAGAACATGCTGAATCAGGTGAATGGCCCATCTAGTCCAGCATCCTGTTCTCCTACTGGCCAACCATATGCCCATGAGAAGCGTGCAAGCAGGACATGAGCGCAACAGCACTCTGCTCACCTGTGACCCCCAGCAACTGGCATTCAGAGCCATACTGCCTCTGACAATGGAGAAAGAACTCAGCCATCAGGGCTAGAAGCTATTGATAAGCCTAGTCCTCCACGAATATGTCTAATCCACCTTTAAAGCCATCCAAGTTGGTGGCCATCACTGCCTCCCACTGCTGCCTGTGTCCCCAACAGACAGTCCCATTTAGCACCATAGCAACTACATTTTACATTAACTGGTGCTTCCAAATAACCTTCAAAAGCAGGCCTACGTACAATGCATTAGAGTAATCTATTATCTCCCTCCTGACTTTCAGTCAAACACATGACTTTTGGGCTAACCTATCAAGCCTCTCCTCAAACCAGAGGCAAGAGTAAAGAGATGTGCTTGTTCTATTATCCAGCTCAGGAAGATGCAATGGTAGCACTGAAGGCTGGAAGTGATCCAAGAGGGCAGGGGAATGGCATACATCTTGCACATAGACAGAGAAGCAGCCCAAGTATCCCAGAGCCACCAAAGCTTCTAGATCAGGAGCCGTTCCAGACAAGCAACCTGCTTTTATCTAAAGCTGACGCTCTTTCTCCCAGTTCCTTGATGGGTGTGGGAAGAAATCAATGCTGTTCAAGTGCTACCTTCAAAATCTTCTCCAGCCACTCAGAGCCATCTCTCCCACATTTGCTAAATGGAAAAAGCCTCCCCGACCCCATATTAATAGTAGCCCTTCCAAATGCTGATTTTTGCACAGAGCAAGCTAGTCTGCTCAGGATGAGAAGACAGAGGAATCTCTAGAAATAAGGAACAGTAAGGATAGATGGCAAGCAACCTAATGATCCCAGGTAGACCCTGCTGCTCCCCAAACCAGCACAAGCAAGCTTCCATTTGCTCAACATCTCATGCTCCACACATGCTGCTGTGACGCCTTTATTCTCTGGGAAACCCTAGTAATGCCACCTAGCCCCATTAAGAGAGCAAGGGGAATATGCAAGATATTCCACCTCTGTGGAGACTGGCATGTGCCAAAAGCTGGCCGCCTCATTTCAGATGCTCAGTTACACTGCTCCAGTTATGAATTAAAGAAGATGTTATTAAGATAGTGGGCAAAAAGAAGGTATGGAGCAAGTGACAAAGTAAAGCAAAATTTAAAAGCTTCTACTGGTATCCTAGACTGGACTGTCAAGCAAGGTTATCTTTCGGCATGCTAACTAGAAGATAAATTGTTTCATTGCGGACTGCAAAACCTTGCCTAAAATGGGGTGCAAAACCCCCTCCCCTGAAAGCCTTCTGGTTTTATCCATTCCAAGTCAAAGCCACATGCATACTGGGTAGTTCCACTGGGTCTTTGTTCTCTCTCAGTAAATGTCAGCAACTGAGCTAGTTGCATCACTGTAACCCAGACTTCCCTTTGGTTTAAATTCTTTAAGGACAACGAACCCACAGCAGTCCCTAGCCTGGCCTTTGAGCATACAAGTCTTTGCTGGCGTCATCAGAATGGATGCTTTTCTTGGGTCAACAATCAAGTAGGAATTAAGTTAAACTAAACCACAGGGAATTTGGTTTGTTCCTTGTTGGCAGCTATGGTTTTGATAGTGCAATATAGGAAGCCTGATTCATCCTCAGGGTCTACTGTAAGTGACAGGTCTTCAAAAGGGAAAAGAAGGCAATATTAACAGCTCCAGAGCAATGCAACAAAGCAGGGGCCTGTTTCAGCCAGGACAGGATACATTTCCTCAAGGGCAACTTTCCAGATGGTGGGTGGGGCCAGATACAAAAGTGGGAGGAGCAACATATTGACTCTAAACTTTGTACAGTAGACTTCATTTCTGCCATGCAAAAAAAGAGAGATTTTTACATGTAAGCAAGAGGCATTATAGTACCTCAAGAACCAATTCCAGACAGGCAAAGTTACTTGAGGAGGGTGCAGAGAAGGGCCAGATTTGAGATGGGAAAAGTCTCAAAGGCTTGAAAGGCTGAGGCTCCCTGCCCATGGTTTTGATGAAGTGTAGAAGTTGGAGTAATGTACACCAAATCAACCTTTACTCCACTTATTTGCTGCTGTACTGCATTTTTAGAACAGCTTCCAGAAGTTTATCTCTCTGTGAAACAGAGATATGTTTGAGATGGCAATTCACAGGAGCACAGAAAGTACAGACAGCCAGAGAGGTTATGGGATCCAGTTTCCTGAGAATTTCAGTTTCTACTTTGTTTTTAAGTCAGCACGTACAAGTTCCTAGGCCTTATGACTGTGAAGGTACATTTGAAAGTGTGAGTAATCCCTGCTGAAATTTTAGAGCCTGAAGAACAAACAAGTTTTCCAGTAGTTGAAGGTGGGGCTTCCAAACCTTTGCTCCCAGATCTGGCCCATTTTGCTGCCTGGGCCAAAGAACAAGATAATGTACCCACTTCCATGTTCAGAAAGTGACTGGACTGAGCAGTGGTTCAAACGTCAGTGCTGCTGGCAACAGGATAGCAGTGTCCCCAGCACACCTGAGGGCTGGCTGGCGAGTTTATGGCAAGACAGGGACAGTCAAAGACAGGGTTGCCATGTGTCCAGGAAAACAAAACCAGAAATAAATTAGGCAAAATAGATAAATTATGCAAAATTATTAGCACAATTTATATGGGTTGGATAATTCAGAATTTCTTGGCGCAGAAGAATGATCACTTGACCCAGCATCAAGTGAAAAACTCCTCAGTTCTCTGCACCATGCAGATAATGCTAAGCCAAAGTATGGCTTAGCATGAATGGGCAAATGTGCAGGTGCAACAGTGAGAAATTTGTGCCTCCTAACACCTCCCCTGTTTCTGTTGCTGCCATACTACCAGGATCTAAGCCATGCTTTAGCTTTATGTCCAAACCCCGGATCAAGGTTTGTCTCACTCTAAACAGCCCACAAGCTGTAACCAAGGTTTTTTCTTTGCTTATAAGCTTGTTGTTTGTGCCCTGCGAAGACTCGTACCAAGTTGGGAATCTGGGCCTAGCTCTGTGCAATATTACTTCTAGGGCACTAGCTTATTATCATTTTGCACTGAGATTGCAGCAGAGATGGCTATATGATAAAGAGAAAGAATGCAAAGAGCGCAGCAATATAATCACTTTTATCACTCACAGCATAGTGCACTGGAGAGAAGCAACAGGAGAGAGCAGTAATAGCCACACAGTGCGTGCACGTGTGCACACACACAGAGAAACCAATGCAGCTTTACAGAATAGTAGCTATTACCCTTGGGCCCCAGGCATGCTCATCAGCTCACCACTAGTCAGCACTTTACTTCTTTTTCTTTTCTTTTTCTTGCGAGATCCAATATTTCCCTTTTGCTGTACGCCAGGGAGGCTTGCAAAGCAGTGTCATTGCTTTCCAAGGCTCAACGTGATTCAGAGAAATTCTCTAGTCTCCAGAGAAAGGCAAAGGGGATTTGGCTTACGATCAGTTGCGGAAAGGTCTGCAACACAGTAAGATGTCTTGCTGGCAGCAAGCCCTTCTCTAGCTCAATGCTTATAGGTTCTGGTCCCTGTAGCCCCAGCTCAGAGGTGAGGAAAGAGGATGGGGGCATGATCCCGTAGTTACACTGGGCCATGGAGACACGTTAAGTGTCTCCAAATCCCAGAATGACAGCACAGGCAAAACCCTACCCTCCCATTCAAGGTCAGCCGAAAGCTGTGAACCCACAACCACAAAAAGAGCAAAAACTGTACAATAATTAGCACCAATTCCAACAGAAGATGCAAATACAGCACATACAGAGCACATACAGCACATGTAGAACAGAGGGTGCACACCTTCCTTCAGAGCAAATGCACAGACTGTGTAAAATGACACAAGGAATGCACACAGAGTTGCATCCACAAGTACATCCTAAGGCCCCCTCCAGACGTACTTTTTACCAGGCATTCATTGTTATTTGTGCTCATGGGGCAGTTATATGTGATCCTGCTCTCAATACTGTTTGCTCCTGCAAGCTTCATGCTAAGACCCTGTAATGTTCCAGGGTGAAGCAGGGGCGAGGGTTGTCCTGCTTTTGTTGCACTGTAGCACAAGAGTGCCTCTCTAGATAGCAATAGCAGCGACACTGGGAAAGCATCATGGAACAGCTAATAAAAGTGGAATGATGTGTAGACAATTCAATATATACCCACCACAAATGCACTATTATTGCACCAATGACATGTTATAGAATACACCTGCAAAACACACAAACACACCAGTCTGGAGGGTCCCTAACCTTTCAGCAACATAATGAAGCGACAGTGTAAGAGATTGAGGCTGTTACTGCAAATTTGGGGGGGGGGTGGAATGGAAAAGACCACTTAGCCCCTTCGCCTGCAAAACAGAAGGATCCTCAGTCTACATCCAAGAAGCCCAACAGATTATGGTCATCATGGAAAGGAACTTAGGAAACGCCAAAGCGCACTACGGTGGAACATGAATCTGTAGATCTACAAGTGATGCTCAGTACTGTATACTCAACTTATTTAACCTAAGAACATATCTAAAAATAGCACAAAGCTCTAAAAACAAGTAAGACACATTTCAAACCATTTGTTATCCGAACCCTCTTGATTTTATCTACATTTGCCTTAAAAATGCAGTGCTGATAGGTTATTGTCTACAGTGCACATACACACACACACTTCAAATGCATGATGATACTTTCTCTAGCCTTTCCTATTTTTTCTGTACGGTGCAATCCCAACAACAAGTATATGCCTGATGGTCAAGGAATGGCACCAATGAGTTTAACTGAGCATGGTTGTCACTTTTGATTTCCGTTCATCGTATTTTGATGTAAGCCACCTTGAGCATGTTTTAACTATGGAAAGGCGTCATACAAATTACCAATTATTGCATTGCAGAAAGCTGGACTACACAACCCTAACCCTCGGGCCCCTTCCAATTCTATGTTTCTATGGTTACCAGATGGGAATTTAGATTGTAAAGCACAATCCTTCTTTATAACCCCTATTGTGCACTGCATGGTTTTGAGAAATGGGGAAAGGGAAAGTGTGATAAAGAACTTCTGAGGAAGAGAAGTGCTACTGAGATCATCCATCTAGCACAGATGATAACTCCCTCCATTTCCAAGTATATCTGCCATTAGGCACTACCATTAGGCAAAGGAAGGCATCAGCCTCACATGGCAAATGTTGACAGATGGGAAGCAGACAGTTGTGTGCTAACTTACATGTCCTTCCATGCACCCCTTAAGCTCACTGCTCTTGGGTGCAGTGGATGCCTTTGGCCCATCACCACTGTTAAAACAGGATTCAGCTACCATCTCAACTCTTGTGCATGGAATGAGGGAGGCGTCATCTTGCCCTTTGCCTCAGGCAGTAAAATGTATTGCGCTGTTCCTGATATCTGCAGGAATTGCCAAGGGTAATATTTGCATAGATAACTTTTGCATTTGTAAGGGAGAGAGAATTGCCCCCCCCAGGAGAATCCACTTAATCCACTTTTCCTGGAGCGTCCTGTCCCAGGGTTTAGCATACCCTCCAACATGTCACCACGGAAAAGCGGGATGTGCGTCTTTTGGGACGTGCTCCCACGCAAGTCACACAACCCTCACATCTTTTCCTCAGAGCACAGCCGCCCAAAATCGGATGTCCCAATTTAATTGGGGCAGTTGATGGGTATGGTTTAATTAGTACCTCACTACCACCTAAGGAGAGTCTTTACTAGTGCAAGGGCAGATCTACAGCATGCATTTAAAACACACTCAATGGAAACACATGGCTTCCCCCTAAAGAATCCTGGGAACTGTAGTTTCCCTCTCACAGAGCTACAATTCCCAGCAACCTTAAACTACAGATCCCAGGATTCTTTGGGGGGAAGTAATATGCTTTAAATGTCCATTGAATGGGCTTTAAATGTCTGGTGTGGAACTGCCACAACTCTACAGGCCACCTGTGTCTCTGATACAAACAAATCCGATGAGTGCTTGTGGTACCTCTTTCTGGAGCGGTATTGGTGCCAGGCCATCCCATGCCACATCATTCCCCTTTAAACACTCTGATGCAGGACAAGTCATGCCACATCAACATCAACACAGTTACAAGTGTGGCTTCTGGACCTAATGCAGGCACAGAAGCAGATTGTCCCACGTAGTTTCACCCTATCACATGTGAAAGAACCTGGAATAATGGCCATAGAGCTGACTTGGTTTGAGTCTCTCAAAGCAAAGGTTTCCCATGTGCTGGATGCCCCAATTCAAACACCTGCAAAGGTCAACTTATCTTTTAGCACCCTGCATTTAGGTGGGTTCTGCTGCTCTGAAAAATCACATTCCAGCCCTCAGGGGAGTTAAACCAGATAGACAGTGAGAGAGGCCTTTGAACATGCATGTCCTGACTGGCATAATTTCAAGTGGGAGATGTTCTCATACCTTCCAACATTTCTCCAATGAAAATAGGAACATAAGATTCCATAATGATAATGTTATTATTTAGACCCCACACATCTTACTGGGTTGCCCCAGCCACGCTGGGCAGCTTCCAACATATATAAAAACATAATAAAACATTAAACATTAAAAAAACTTCCCTATACTGTACAGGATTACCTTCAAACAGCTCAGGGGTCGGATAACTCCATACTCTCCAACATTTCTCCAATGAAAATAGGGACATCATAAGGAAAAGTGGGACATTCCGGGACCAAATAAGAAACTGGGGTGGCTTCTCTAAATCAGGGATGTCCCTGGAAAATAGGGACACTTGGAGGGTCTGTGTTATTGGATGAAGAGGGAGTTCATTGACAACTATGTTTTCTGGGGTAGAGGGGAATGACGGAGATGCTCCAGAACTGCCCTCAGGGATGTTACCACAAACGCAACAGCAGGCAAGAAACCTAATTCTGCACTTGCGGAGTGCTTTCACTCCAATGCAGGGTAGACTAAGGTCAAGTCGCCACTTCTTTTTCTCACAGATAATCTACATTCCACACTCAGTGCATATAAAGCAGGGACCAAATCACTAGAGAAGAAGTGAGGATAATAAAGGTAAGAAACAAACACAGCAAGGCAAACCCAAAGAAGCTGAAGAAAACCAAGCCACAACACACATCATGAGGCAATGTGCCAGATTTACCAACGGTTGAGTGAGTGTTTGAGAACTGTGAGAAACTCCTTAGCCAGGAGAATCTGTGCTATGTATGTATGGGTGAAAGACTCTGAATGAACAGAGATGTGAATTAAAAATAGGTATACAGTATGAGATTCAAAGCCAGTCATAAATACAGTTTTTTTAAAAAATGCAGAACTTTCCACATGGGAAAAGCCAGTAAAGCTTCTCAGAAACTGTAGGATATGTGTAAACAGAAGACAGGAAGTCTAAAAAGTACATAGTAGTAATGCGACCCCAGCTATAATCTATAGATCTGAAGCACTGGCAATGCAAAACACAATAATAATGAGGTTTAAATGGATTCCATGGCAGATGTCCCGGATAGATTCCCAGAGTAAAATGTCAGAATAAAGTGACACATTCAAGTATGAGACACACAGCCTCCAGCTTTAAAATGGGGAGGAGACACTCTGATGGATTTTGGATTATGAGTCAACTATCTGTTCTGTCCACTTTGACCTGGAAAAAGTCTCCAACCTTCTTTGGTCCATAGTAATGAATTGTTCTCCTCGCCTTTGGGCCAGCATTCCGATATGCTTAGCACAAGACTCTTGTCACAAGCTGTTGGACTGGCACCAATCTTTGGAAGAAGTTGCCCAGAAAGAACAAGTCCCAGCAAGTGGATTTATTAGTCAGCACACAATTTTGGCATGGTCCAGTCCTAGACAGAATGCATTCGATGTAGCATGTGGCTAAAAACACGATAGAAGCAAACAAAAAAAAGCCCAAAATTTCCATGACACAGACATTATGGTACCTGTTTAAATCTGATATTGGGGTAAGAGCAAAACAGGGCATGCAGGTACAGAACTTGACACTGACACCCCTTCACTTCTCACAACTTATTCTTCCCAAGTCCAACACTTAGGGCTCCTTCAGACAGCCTGTTTATTGAGCATTCATCCTAATTTGCTTCTACAAAGCTTACATGGTGATTTAACTATGCCCTATCTTTAGTAAGCATTTGTTATTATTTCTTTATGGGGAGGTTATGCAACAATGAGCATTCATCTTGATTTGTGTGTGGGGGGGGGGGTGTTTACATGCTTTCCTGTTAATCATTTGTTCATTCCACATTTCTTAGCACATTCCCCCACCATTTCCCTAACTGAAAAAAGTATGCTGTTTTCTTAAGTGGATTTTTTTGTGCTAAGGCAACTGGGCGCTTCAAACTACTTTAACTGTGCAAACCTAAATTTCATGTATGCACTTGAATCTCTCCCACAAAACAGCGACAGTCTGAAGGCACTCACAAATGCCCCCACTTAAAAAAACCCAGTCCCCAATAGCAGAAGCAAGCCTGCTGTAAGGAAAATGCCAATTTGAGCCAAAGATATTTGAGAGCATGGCCCCTAGAGTTGTTTCTATTTGGCCTCCAGCACTTCGCCCACTTTCTTCTCCCACATGGCACAGAGGCAAGAGGGGTTTTTATCCCCCTCCTTTCCCGTATGCAAAGGCCAAAGGCAGTCTTAAGTCCCTTCTCATCCTATGACAACAGCATCAGCAGAGTCTTTTGGTTGCTCACTCATGTTGCTATCCCTTCAGCCCTTGTGCAGTACAAGATGTGGTCCCTCTCAAAAATGAGTCACAGCTATAGGGTTCCTGTGCCCAACACAGGCTAAGTTTGCTCTCACAGATACAGTTAACATCTCTGCTAGTCTCAGTGGCATAGCTGAGCTCAGCACATCACAGGCTCCCAGGAAAACTCCCTATGAGCGATATATTGCCCCTCTCTGTACTTCATTTGTGGTGCCACTTACATCCCTTCTAGTAACCATAGAGAGGGCCCAAATACCCTCTCTGCTTCTGGAGAGCACCTTATGCTTTAGTCTAACGGCCCACAAGTGCCAAATATGCAGCTTAAGTAGCTGGGGCTGGAGGGTATCAGTCAGGTGCTTTGGAAGGATTAGAAACCACAGAGCTAGAATTGAATACAGCCCAAATTAGCTACAGCAGCTACTCCTACATCTTGTGGGAGCCCTTCCAGGTTATGAAATCTTCCACAACAAGGTAAGACATTTATTATTTTCCACCTACAGTCTAGCTACAAAAAAAGCAGAAAGTGCAGAGTGGTTCTACAGGGACAAGTCTCATGCTCTTGATAGCTGGGCAGCTACAGTGTTCAAGATTGCATTGTATAGGAAGAATTCTCATCGCACGCACACACCAAACTACAACTCCCAGTACTCTTACATAAGTTTACAGTGCAGAGATCCCCCACCTTATTCAATATGTTGCACAACCTATACCTAGGACATCCTCTTTAAAACGGGGAATCTGTCCACTGGTTTCCAGACACCAAATTCTCCAGTGGCATTCTTGCTTGCATTGCATTGCCCAGCTGGCAAAGATTAAAGCACCTATACACAGTGCAGATGTGCCCTACCTACCCCTGGCAAATGTCAATTCTGTCTATCCAAAATACAAACACATTTGAGAATCACCAAATTATCTCCAAGCATTGCATAGCTATAGTGCTCACAGGAAGCAGACCAACACATACGGCAGAATGAATGAAACAAGCCCCTAAATGACATGACATACTTCTTCCATCTTCTCAAGACTCTCAAAAGGTAGGATTGTATCAACCGATTTTATTTCTTCCTACAAAAACTACTTGTCAAAACCTCTCCTGTCCGCTTTCATCCTCTCTGGCAGTGATGAGGGTTTTCCAGGAAATGGTGAATTAGGGTAATTTGTGAAGGAAAATATCCTGATGTCCTCGAGCAAAGGAAGACAATGTGGTGCCCTCTAGATGTTGCTGGACTACATCTCCCATGATCCCTGGCCACTGGCCATAGCTAATAGGAGTTGTGGTTAGTAAACAGAACTAAAAACTTTAAAACTGTCAAGCATGCCCAAAATTTATAGTTACTAATGAACTTACGCATATATTTTTTTGCAAGGAAAAATTGAGCACTGGAAAATTTTCTGCCTCACACCATGTCTTTCTGCAAATCCTATGCTCTGCCTTTCCCCATCTAGATCCTATATTTTGTTTTCCCCCAGTTCTTTGTGTAGGGCCAAATTATACGTTACATCTAAATGCATAGCCTGGCAATATGTGATTCTTTTAAAAACTTTAAATAGCAGCCATGGGATTGAGACTGCAGTGAGGGTATTTTTATTTTATTTTATTAACCATTTCCTGACTCTTCCACAATCCCAGCAAAAATACCACCCTAGAAGTGGCTGTTTGGCAGGGAAAGGAAACTGCCACTGGCACATATGAAAGCTTTTCTCCCATGCCAAAAGCACTTGGGGGGCATTTTGTTTGGATCACAGTTCTGGTGCAGGGAATGGGGGTAAAACAACTTGTCCATGGTAGGGGAAATACAGCAAGAAGTTGGTAATATTGATGGTTAACATGGGAAAATCCTGGTTTGGAAAGTGAGGTGGATACACTTTCATGTTCTCTCTGCCAATTACATTGTATATTAGGAAATCTATAGCAGGTCAGAGATACAGGTGAGCTCTGGGGAGACTTAGGTTCAAATTCCACCCCCAGCCCCCGCAGCCACAAAGTTCACAGGGTTACACTCTCTCAGCCGAATCTACTTCACAGGGTTTGTCATGCTCCAGGCAAAAGGGAATAGCTGGCTTGGACCAGTGATACTGGCCGTTGGCTTTCCTCTTTATCCCAAGAACAGGCAACAGCCTGAAATATACAGCTCTGCTCCAGTTCGCGAGGAGTATGTGAGTCACGCAGGAGGTCAGTAACTTTAAATGAATCAGGGTGGACTTCTTGTGAACAAAGTATTTAGAAATCTCTGAGGCTGCAACTAAATGTTAAACCACATATGATGTTAAGTGTATAACTTGAAAGGACATTGGGGATTTTAAAATAATAAAATAGGTGCAGGAAGTGATTTTTATCAGGACCACAGCACATAGGAAGGGTGTTTTTCCTCCTAAGGCTAATAACATCATGGAGGCGGGGTGGGATTTTTGTTAGGCTTCCATCACTGCACACTACAGCTCCAATGAAAATCCGGAGGGGTGTGTGTGTCATTATTAAATGTTTTTAAATTCCTGACATGCTTCCAAGTGACACATTAGTTTAGCCCAAATTATACTGAACACAGAATCTGCATATTTTACTGGAAGAATCTGGATGTTTTAAAAGTGAATAAATGTAACATAATACACAAACCCATTTGCAATCCCAGCCCTGTTCCTTGGCCTTGCTCAGTACAAGTCCTATCCAGATGATCTAACCTGACAGGCAATTGAGTGGAGAGAGGAGTGCTTTTGGGGAACTCATAGGAGCCAGGAGGACAAATATAATCATCCACAGCATGATGCTGCACAAAGTTACCACTGCAGAGCCAAGATGTGAAGTGGACCCCAATTAAAGTGTGTAGATCATAGCACCATAGGCCACCATGAACTGGTGCTGTAGTTGATGACATGAAAGCAACTGCAGGGAAGGGGAAGGAAAACAGTAAAATGCAGCATGGCTGCTTTCTATAGACTCTACTACAAGCCAGTGCGATGGAATGCAAGCAGAGTAAACAGACATCTGTTGTTTCTCCATGGGCCGTGTCAGCCAAGAGGGCTTCCCGAGAGGAATAAAAACAGCACAAATCTCTCTCTCTGCAAACTGATATGTGTGCCTGCCTGCACATGAGAGAGAAAGGGATAAGAACATAAGAAGCGCCCTGCTGGGTGTGACCAAGGTCCATCTTGTCCAGCATTCTTTTCTTAACAGCGGCCAACTAGATGCCTCTGGGAAGGTTGACAAGCAGGGCATGAAGGCAGTGCCCATCCCTTATAGTCTGTTTCCAGCATCTGATAACTGGAGGTATACTGCTTCTGACTGAGGAGTTTCTATTTAGCTGTGGCTAATCACTATGGATAAAAAATCCATAACCCATTTACTGTTTTTGTCTAAACGTCTTTTAAAATCCAACTCATCATTTCTAAAAGCAACTCTCCGTGTGTAACAGGGTGGCTGTGTAAACACTATACCTATAAAGCACATGGCTTCCCCTAAAGAATCCTGAGAACTGTACAGTAGTTTGTTATGGGTACAAGAAACATAGCTTTCTGAGGGGTGAACAACAGTCCCCATGACTCTTTTGGAGGCGTGTGTGCTTTAAATGTGCGGTGTGTACAAAGCCTATGTGTGAATATATAACTTACACACACACACACACACACATGCATAGCTAGGATTTGTGTTTGGGGGGGGGCAGGACACCGACCTGTCATCATCCTCTGTCTGGCTCTGTCTAGCAGATTCAGAATGAAATGTCTCAACAACTTTTACTTTAACTTACTTTCTTTTGACCCAAGTGCTCAGAAAAATCTGTCAGAATATTTCTACAACTTTTACTTTTAGTTAAGTATTTTTATTTGTTTACTTGATGGGGGGCAGCTGCCCCCCTGGCTACGCCTATGCACACACACACACACACACACACACAGCAGAACTGACTGAGGGTGACACTTCAATAGTTGTACTGACTGTTTCCAAATAGTGGTTTTTGCCATTCCACATTTCCTGCCAGGTAATTCCCACAAATTCCCTTTGCTTTTATTCACACAATCAACACTCTTTAACCAACAAACTATCTTGGGAAGTCTTTTATGAACAAACTGTACCTATTAAAAAGAGGTTACCAATTTGCTACCAGACCATATCCAAGGAGGTTCTTGTATTAATGCACATAGTCCTAAACAGACTGGACCCAAAGTACCTTTAAATGTGGTGTTCCATGAATACATAATAAAAGGTCTGAAAAACTCATTTGCATAGGAAGAGGGCAGACCCTATAGCAAGATGTATCTTTAAATAGCTGTATTCAGCACTGTTTCACAGCTTAGATCACATCTGGTCAAACTGAACATCAGGAAACACTGATCGAAATGCATGTTAGATTTCACATTTTGTTTTCTCTTTTCCAAATAACCAATATGGCTTCTCTCCCATATTGACCCTTATTTTTATTATGCTACTAACAGTCCTCTATAGACTTTCTACTTGCTTGTTATACATAGTAATAAACTTTTCTGCATACAGTATTGCTAAAGGCCTTTGTCACCTTCACATCCATTCATATCACAAATCAATAATTTACAGAATAAAGCACACTGGCAGATTACTTCAAGTCTGTCGTAACTATAAACTGGGCTTTGGTGTGCAATTGAAAGGATACTAAACAGAAGGGAGCAAGGTAAACTACAGTCCAATTCCAGACTATAAAGTGCATGGGGCTAGGGGCATCCTCTCTGCTAGCCTGATAGAAATTGAGGCATGGCCAGTAGGGAACTAAAACTGTTGCTTGTTGTTAAAGGGGGTTAAAAGGATCTTTCTTGCTAGTTGCAGGGAGTGAAAAGGGTCCTGTGAGGTCTCACCAGATTCCCACATGAAAGGCTTTATATGCTGAGAGTATGTGCTCCAGACACTATACAATGACTGGTTCTCATATCTCAGAGATGTCTACTTGTGTGGAGGGAAGTGACACTGAAAAGCAAAGTGAAACCGCAAACGGCTGCTGCTGACAGCAGCTGCTCAGTTCCTGGACACACTACAATATCAGAGAAGGCAGGCTGGGGCAGCCTGAGAGTCTGGAACTTCTAATGGACGAGACTGTTGCAGCAGAGAGGCTGCCCTGCCAGAGCATTTTCAAATTCCATCTCTAGAGCAAGATCTGGAAACTGGGGCCAGGGCTGTTTGTTTAATAGGTTAAGATTTAATAAGGGGATTATTCACAAGGGAAAGTGGAATTTGAGGCCCAGCCCTATCAGGCTCAGCCTTTCAGCAGCTTCCAAGCTGAGCAAATTAGGAAAAGAGAATGGCAACGCCTACGAATAAAGAGCCACCAGTGAGTGACCCAGCATTGAGAAGGGCAAGGCAGCCTCTCTCACTCGCTCTCCATTCAGCCCTTTTCACCATTTGCCAAGTGCAAAGGACGCACACTGTGACATCACAAAACGGAATGATCAAGCCCTCTTCTTCAGCATTTAGCTGAGCTGGCAGATGAAGTTCTTGATTGAATCAAGATGGAAAGACACAGTGCTGATTTTTCTCATGAGGGCCCCAGCAATGCTGGGCAGAAGGCCACACTGCAGACTTCTCCCCACTCACACTGAAAGCTAGTACCCATGGTGCACTGCTCCGCCTGGGGGGGGGGGAAGGTCTCTAAAGTCCTGCACATCCCAAAGCCAGGGAAGCAGCAGGTGGAACAGAAAACACAATCCAAAATCAGGTCTTCTCTGTGTTTTTAGGCCCACAGAGATCCAGATTGGACAGCCAGAAAGGGGGGCGGGGTTCTTTTCTCCTCTCTTCCAAAAAGGGAATCCACTGATTTGCAGTAGTTAATTTCTAAAAAGGCAAGTCCTGGAGACTCAGGCCTACACCACACACACCCAATAACCTGGAAATCTGTTCTCTAATCCCAAATATTGGGGAGCCTCATTCAGTAGTGAGGGCAAGACCCCCTCTCCTGTATTATTACTTCACATCTTCCAGGGCTACACACCCTCACATTGAAATCAGGTTCTGTGGCCTTGGCAAAGTGTCTTAGATTATGCCCTGACTGCCTGGACTAGGTGATCAGACACAGGAGACCCTGAGTGCAGAAAGAGAACGCCCCTATTCCTCTGTTCTCATGATGAAGAAAGGATTGCAAAGCTAAACCCATACACACAAGTACTAAAGGGGCAGTCTCCATTCCTGCTTCTTGGGCAGACACAAGTCACATGCACACTATACATTTAAAGCACATGGCTTCCCACAAAGAACCCCAAGAACGGTCATTTGCACCTCACAGAGCCACATTTCCCAGCACCTTAACAAGCTAAAGTTCCCAGGATTCTTTGAATGAAACCATGTGCTTTAAATGTGTTCTTATGACCCAGTGAGGAACTTCTACTACACGAAGCTCTTAAGAAGCAATAAGTGAGGAGGCAACATACTGTGACTATGACTTTATGCCTCTCCTTAAACATTGCTACACTTGCTGTTTCCGATCAACAAGGGCCACAGGTATGATGAAATTATATATATACTGTATATAGAATGCTCAGAGCCCTTGCTCATTAAGCAACCTGGGCCTCTAGCTTGATTACTGCATAGGAAGGATATGCGGATGGGCCAAAAAAAGGCCCTTAGCTACAAAAATACTGTTTCCCTGGAGGATTGCTCAAGGCACCCAGAAGTAGGAAGCCAAGGTTTATTGTTTATTACCGGTACTGACAATTAAAAGCAACAGCAGTCAGCAAAAATAGTCAAGGGAGCAGAGCTTCTCCTATAGGAAAGAAAACAGCTTCTTTCCCCTGAGCCAGGAGCTTAGGGAACTGTGAAGATATTTATATACAGTAAGTCGATGGAAATCTGGTTTCCGCTTTGCGCCGACCCAACCAAGCTTCCTCATGCCCTGCAGCTTCCCTTCTGGTGCCATCAGACAGGCTCTGTAGCCTCAGATCCTCCCATGCCTCCCTCCATCTGTCTCTCCGGCTTCCTCCACTAGATGATGATCTCCTTGTAGTGTAGGCTGTCAGCCCAGCCCTGCATTTTGAAGCGCCACCAAATTAGTTCAAGGGAAATTAACTTGCAACCCCCAGAATAGTGATAACAGCACAGCTGTACCTTGAGTTCAAGAAATGGAAATAGGAACTAGGTGCACATGCTAAATTACACTAGAACTGTTCAGCAATTGGGGGGGTTGGTTTTTTTGGGTGGGGGAGTATGTGGCTCTCTCCCACCCTGTTTCTTTTGGCAAATGAATTTTTTTAAGGTGACCGAGTCGACTCAGAGAAGATGGCCCGACGTTTTCCGTTTGCCTTTGTGAAGTTTTCATTTCCTGGTTTCATTCCCTTCCCCTTTCCACCACCTCTCCCCACCCCTCTGTATCAAAGCTGTTCCCACCAAACCCTGGCAGCCTGCATCTTGCAGGCAGAAAGCCATCGTCAGAAAAGAGGAATTTGAGTCCGTGGTTGCCTTTGTGCTTTCCAATGAATTCCTGTGGATCGGGTCAGAGCGGGCGTACTAGGGCGGGGGGAAGCGGCCAATACCAGCAGAGAACTGCACTTCGGGGTGTGTGTGTATGTGTGACTGCGTGTGCCTTAAACCGATGGGGCCAGCGGAACAATCTCATGAACCCCAAAGCCTCCTTAACAATAGCAACTGTTGGCCAAGGCCAGGGCAGGAGGGAACCGACCTCCCCTTTCCCTTCCCCGCGCGCACCGCGGCTCTTTTCTTGCAGGATAAAGGGGTGGGGTTGTTTTGGCTGCTAACAAGTGAGTTTGCAGCGGGAGCGAAGGCGGCTCCCGGGCGGTGGCGGCGGCGGCGGCGGTTGGTGGGGGCATAGAGAAAGATAGAAATGCGGGGTGGGATCACGCCGCGTAAGAAGCCACTAGGGGAGCCGCAGAGAAGGGGAGGGTGGCCGTCCTTTTCTTACCTACATCTGCATTGCAAAACGCTTGTTGCGGATGCACCGGGGAGCAACTGCAGGCGTCAGCGAGGCGGTCCATCCTTCCCAGGAGCAACACGGCCAGCGAGGCCAAGAGGCTTGGGATCGTAGCGCTCATCTTGCGGACAGTGACCAACAGAGAGAGAGAGAGAAGGAGGGAAGGAAGGAGGGGTGGCGGGTGGGCGAGATTTGACTGCTCACTGCTGCTGCCGCCTCATCCAGACACGCGCGCGCGCGCCCGCCTCGATCTTCTGTGCTTCTCTTTGCGTCTGCTGCTGTGGCGATCCCGGGGCGACTCCTGGCGCTTAGGCGGCGGCAGCAGCAGGCAGTCGCGAAAGTTTGGGCTTTGCACTCGGCCTTCTCTCTCGGGCTGGTTGGGGGTTGGAAAAAGATCCCGCCACTGGAAGAATCGGAGCCTCGCAGATTGTGGTGGCTGCTGCTGCTTGCTGCTTCTGCTGCCTTCTATGGAGGTGTTTTCTTCTCCTAGCTTCGGCGAAGCCTGGCTTTTTAATGGGCTCTGGGGATTCGCTGCCCCTCCTCTCCGTGGCACTGGGCCAGAGCGGGCGGCTCGCCTGCTCCCGGCAGCCCTCTTGCGCTGCTCGATCCCTTCGCCTCCGGTCCCGGCTAGGCTCGGCTTCTGGCGACCCGTGCGGGCTTTCTTTGCTTGACAGCTCCTTCCCTCTGGAGCTCTCCGCTCAGGAACAGCATGCAGCCCTGTGGAGCGCCAAGCACACGCCTGGCGCTATCGGAGATACAGATTCATGGCAGTTAACCCCTAGGGCCGAGGTCCCTTCGCCCCCAACCCACGAATAAAATATTTGAGGGGGCTTCCTCCTCCCCCCCAAAAAAGTTGATGGGCATTGACATTTAAATGGTGCGCGTGTGCCACGTCTTGTGATGTGGGGCGAGGCTTACCTGCCCCCCCCCCAATATTTTATTCAAGTTGGCACCCCTGGGTATAATATAGTGATTTGTAGATAGTAATATAATGATTTATAGTATATAGTTTATCATTGCTAAAAGAGTAAGCGCATACAGCCCTACTTAAACCTTCAATTCCATCTTCATAATGTGAACCTTGTGAAGGAGTGCTAAATTATATATATTTGTGTGTGTATAGACATGATTTAGATAAATTATTTAAGGCCAGGCGTGTGCTTGGCGCTCCACAAGGCAGCATGCATTTTCTATAGAGAGAGAATAATAGTAGTATTGCTGTAAAAATGTGATTAAAAGGAGGCTCTGTGAGGACGTAGCACCCTGCTACACAATATTGGTATTTTGTCTCCATTATTAGTACCCCCCTATAAAACCTGTGAGCCCAATATATTACTACTTCTATTCCTTGTAGGTCACTGCATGCAGCAGAAGAGTTTCCCTCAAAGACCCTCAAACATGAGGAGGTCACTCCACAATAACCGACAGCAGGGCTTTTTAGGGTGGGTGCCCCTGTTCTGTGGAACAGGATCCTAACTGATCCTAATTGATAGGACAGGTGTCCACCCCTTGTCCTTTCCAGAAACATTTGAATATATTTTTGTTTCCACAAGCTTTTTCCAACTCAATAAAAAGATATCTGCCTTAGATTTTCATTTTGTATTGTCTTTCAGTCCAAAGTTGTTGCTTTTCTACTTTTAAAAAAAATGCTTTAAAAGTTGTTTTCATGGTATGTTTATAAATCTCCTTCAGTTGAGCGTAGAAGTCTATTTATAAATCTACAATAATAGTAATAATGCGGCACTGATTAACCCATATAAACTGGTTCCTCCTGCCCCCTTCCTTAAATCTTGCCCCCAATATCATTCAGCAAGCCCAGCCAAGTTTTCCTGGCTCCTTGTCAGCAGAGAGGATCCCTGGGATATGCATTTATGTTAATTCAGCAGAGCTAAACATCCAGAAAACAAGTCAACTGGCCATTCAGTCAGAAAGGATTTATTTATTGATTGATTTATTTAGAGCATCAGCCAAAAAGTCTCCCACAGCAGCTGACTTACAAGTAAAACAAGACGGTCCCTAACTTCAGGCTTAGAATATATATTTAAAAAAAAGACACACAAGTGAAAGGGACAGGGATATAGTGGGGGAAATCAAAATTCAGGCACCAATTTCTCAACAGTTCATATTGACCAGCTGGCACTGTTCAGGTGCCTAAGCTGGTGAAATGAGCCTTATCTCTCACATGGAGGCCACCTGATGGAATGGCTGCCCCCATATGGCAGTTGAGGGGAGAAGAGGCCTGATGGAGCAGGCCTGTCACAGCACAGCTGACTGGAGTTGAGCTCTGCCAGCTCTCCCAGTGAAGCAGTCTGATAATGGCTGAGGCGAGAGAAGGCCTCTAAGTGATGTGGGTGACAGTTGAGGAGAGATAAGTCCTCCAGTGATGTCCTATGTCAGATGTGGCCTTAAAAAAAAAAAAAGGCCCGGCCACTGTTGGCAAGGCAGCCATTGTTGGCAATAGAACTCCCCAAGGCATTCTGACAGGAGGCTGCCAGAGGAAATATGGCGGAGCTGGGCCAACATTTTTCTGAGGAAAAATAATTGAGATTTTTTTTCTCACCTGCCCCCACCTAGAAAAAGGTTACTTTGCAGAATTTTCTCTGAATATTTTCCACAATTTTTGCAGCAGCTGCCACTTTTCCTTTCGCTGCAACCCAAAAGTATGCTAGATTCCAGAATATTGTGCAGGATACAAAAATGGTGACCAGGATACCAGCACAGCTGTTTAATGTTTTGTTTTGTTTATTAAATTTGTATACCACCCTATAACCCGTAGATCTCAGGGTGGTTGACAACATAAAAAAACCCCTCGCACAAAATACATGATAAAAATAAGAACAGAAAGAAACCAAATAAAAAAATTCCTTCAGTAGCACCTAAAAGACCAACTAAGTTTTTATTTTGGTATGCATGCACACTTCATCAGAAAGAAACAGCACGGCTTTACGAAGGCTGGAAAGCAGAAAGAAACCAATAATACACCTTTCCACAACACATTTCTCCAGCTGTACCAAAATGGGGGGTGGGTAGAGAAATAATCTGTGCTAGTGCCACTAATAATACTGAGTCTGACCACCAAGAAATTGTTGGATAATTTTTCCTTCCCTTGGAGAAAATCAGTGAATTGGTTCCTCCAATTTCTCTACCTTTGTCTTCTCCAGGGGGCTGAGGAAGTTGGTTAATGCCAGCATATAAATGCTAGGAGTTCTAGAAGAATATATAAAGCAGCTTCACCACTGGGATACCAAAGTGCTTCCAGATCAGAACGTGAAATTTCTAGACCAGCTTGATCTTTGTTATCAGTGATGAATCGAAGGTTTTGAAAACACCTGGAATTCTATCAGCTGGTCTACTGCTACCAGCCTTCTGATCCCAGATGTTGGGGAGCTATTTATGATTACTCCAGTGAGACAGAGGGCTTCTGCACATGCATAGTGCCACCTTGTTTATTTGTTACTCCTTTTCATGTTTTAGGGATGAACCAAGGCACTGAAAATAGTTTCTGAGGTGAAATGCCATTGAGACCTGGCTCGAATTAAGCTGCGGAAGTTGTTTTCAGCGCTGCAGCTCAACTCTTAAAAACATGGTAAGTTCCCACCCTTGTTGTGCCAGATGGAATCTCATAGCAAGAGGAGGAAATGCATTTCAGCTGTTGGCAGCAAGGCAGGAGACTGCCCAGCTTCTTCTTCCAAGTGGCTTCTGCTGCTTTCCAAAATACAGGGATTTCTCAATCCTCAGACCATGAGTCTAGTCACAGAGGAAAGTGAGAACAACATGACATCAAGAGGCAAAAGCCTCTGATACTATGTTCTAGCGTCTCCCTTTCATTAGCTTGAGAGGCCTTCCCAAGCACTTTAACTAAGTTGAACTGAATTGTACAACATAGTATTGTATATTCTTCACACGCATTCATCTCAGCCAGGTTCCAGGTAATTCCACATAAGTTAGGGGTCTGCTATGGCCTGAACATGCTGAAGGAGCAGTGTGTTTGTTGGGCGCTGCATTCCCTAAATCTAAGCTGCTGTCCGTAAGCTTCCCCCCTGCTTTTCCTCAAACAATTCCAAAGTTAGGGGTATTCTGAATGATGCCTCTTCCTTGCAGCAGCAACTGACTTCCAGTGGTGACTGATGTCCATTGGGACTGGTAGAGCATAAGGTCAGCAGAAATGGAGCCAAAGCCAATGACAGGTGCAAACACAGCCAATTCATTCTGGTTTTGTCCCTATCTTCCTCCCTGCTGAGACTAAGGAGGACAAAGCTGACAGCCAAGGCCTCTGGACTGGTTGTAAGTAAGAAGGCAGGGGCTGTGGGGGCGGACTGAGGCAGTGCCTCATTCTCCCTAATTGGCCACCTCCACTGATGGCTTCTATCTTGATGGGAAGCCTGGCCATTCAAGATCAGTAGCATGCTCACGATGAGCATGTGATCCATTTTATAAAAGGAAAAAAAATTATCTCTCTTTTCTGTAATCTGTTCCTCTCCTTGGGCTTCGGGACTGTGTTTCTTGCTTGGCAGGGGTTGGACTAGATGGCCCTTGTGGTCTCTTCCAACTCTATGATTCTATGACTGCCCTGAGCTCCTCTCTAACTCACTTCTGTTGAAAACAGGCAAGGGCAAACTTTTCTGTGTCATAACTCTGCTGCTTTACCATGGCACTTCATGTAGTCACCAGATCTTGCCCTTTTCCCACCCCATCCTTATTTCTGAACGTGCCAATGGCATTGACCACTTGGTCCCTCCCAGACCCCATGTTCTAAATTCAGGCCAAGGTTGCCGAAGAGAAGGAGGTCCAGTCGCAGTACAGCAGCCTCAGAATGCCCTGGGGATGTGCAGAAAAATTGCAACAGGCGCAGAAGGATCTGCATGAGTGTTTTGACAATGCTAAGGTCAGGAAGCCAGGGTGGAGGCGGGTCCTGCTGACGGCCAGGGAGTGGAGCCGGCTGAGCGCCCAGCAGTGAGTCATGGCTGGAGATAAATGGAAACACATGTGCAGCCATTTGCGGGCTTTATTGCTCACAGCACAGAAAGCGTGGACACTTAGTAAACACAGGCCAAGGGCTGGTCCAATCCTGGAACTCAGACATCTGCAGTTCCCACACCCACTGTAGCACAGACCCAGGCATGAGGTGGGGGGAGGGAGGGTGCTGGTCTAACGAAATTCTCAGTGCACATCCAAAACATTTTCCTGCCTGAATCAAGTGGGGGGGCCCCACCCTGCTAGGGCCAACACTTTAGAAAGTCCTGCTTTATTATCCAGGCAACAAATTCAGCTTTCATCAATTCCCCCCACCCTATGCTGCCTAAACCAGATGGCTTCATTCTGCCAAATGGCAGGGTGAGCCCCACAAATCCTTATAATGGTTTCATCCAGAATCATTCTGGTTTATTAACACTTGCATTACACATTCATAGAAATCCTGGGTTGGGAACCAACCTGGGAATTAAAGAAACAGCATGTACTAGGCAGAATTGCAGGGTACTCCTGGTTCTGGCTGTGTCACTGGAGAGTAGGTGACTAGGAGTGACTATTTCCAGCTATCTCTGGTTTATCAGCTGCAACACTTCCTTGACCAGGATAGCCCAACCACACTTACCCACCTCCTGTTTAGGCTATTGTAATATCCTCTGTGTTGGGCTATCCTTCAAGATCCTCCAGAAGCTGCAAGTGATGCAGAACAGAGCTGCTAGAGTTTTGAGTGATACAGCAAGGGGAATTCATATAACACCAGTCCTCCAGGAGCTACACTGGCTGCTTATTTGCTGCTGAACTCTGACGTATAAAGCCCTGGACAATTTAAGACCAAAATACATGAAAAAGCATCAGTCTCTTCTCATACCTGCCAGCCCTGGCTTATGATCTGCAGGGGAGGCCCTTTTTATGGTTACACAGATAAGCTTGGCTCACCATGTGGCGACCTTGGAGAGGGCCGCCTTCTCTGTGCCCTCTTCCCCCAGCCCTGGACAATTTGTGGAACTCCCTCGCCTTTGGAATACGGCTGTGTTCTTCACTGATGAACTTTTGCTGATGGCTCAATATATACTTCTTTATGCTGATGTTTGGGGGGAAAGGGTAGGCTTGGGTATTGGAACAATGTCCACAGCTGATTTGTAGTTGGGGGGGTGAATTTGATGCTATGGTTCAAATCTGTTTTATTACATTTGTGATGTGTTACTTTGCTGTATACCACACTATGATCCTGTGGAGTGAAGGGCAGTTTAGAAACAAATAACAACACATCTAGCTTTCCCGCAACAACTCACCCCTATCCTGGATAAGAGGATATGAAAGTAGTGGTTCCACATAGGGCAGAAAAATTACAGATACTGCATTTTATTGCAGTTTTATAGGTTGGGGGCTGGGAAACAGAAGCCCGTCCTCTGTTTTTTTTTCTTTTCTGAATCCCCGTGATGGGGTGAGCTCCCGTCGCTCGGTCCCTACTCCTGCCAACCTAGCAGTTCGAAAGCACGTCGAAGTGCAAGTAGATAAATAGGTACCACTCCAGCGGGAAGGTAAACGGTGTTTCCATGCGCTGCTCTGGTTCGTCAGAAGCAGCTTAGTCATGCTGGCCACATGACTTGGAACCTGTATGCCGGCTCCCTCGGCCTATAAAGCGAGATGAGCACTGCAACCCCAGAGTCGTTCGCGACTGGATCTAATGGTCAGAGGTCCCTTTACCTTTAATTGCCCCAATGTCAGATTCTTGGGGGGGGCTTTAATTACTTGTTAATGTCTTGTTATCTTTTCTTTTTGAGTTTGCAATTATAAAATAACACTATCTTACTATTTAAAAAATGAGACCAATAGCCCCATTCCCACTGCTGTTTCTCAGCAACTGGTACTCATTGGCATGCTGCCTCTGATCCCTATTCAAGAGGCAATTAACAGGCTTTTAATCAGTAATCCTCCAGCTTTGATCAACAGGAAGCAACAACATTGGCAGGGTTTTAATTTAACATTCAAAGGGACCTTTACTGAATAGGGCTTGTAAGTAAACATAGAAGGATCTTGACCCTGGAGAATGGCATTGTTGGAAAATAGAAAGCTAAATTCAGTGCTGTGTGGAGCCTCCATTTTGATTCAAGTGAAATGCCTCAGCAGCGTTAAAGGGCTCTGCTGTGAAAGATACCTTAAGAACAAGAACAAATTCTTAATTTCGCTAATTTACCACAAAAGTTTTTTTTTAAAGTAAATGCATGCCCTCCCCTCAAAAAGTAGGCAAAACATTTTCCTGAATTTTTATGGGAGAAAAACAGACACAGGAGTGATGAACTGCAGAACTAGGTAAAACTAAGGAAGAGCCTTAGCCCTGGGTGTGTTTAGGAGGAAGACTTTTGAAAGAGATAGGAGAGCTCCTCACTCACATGATGGGAATCATGTGCAGAGACAGCCTACATTGTCAGAATATATGAGGGGCAAACGTCCTCATGACCACTGCTAAGATGTCGTTCCTTTGCAAGGCATTTGTGGCCAATCAGGTTCTCTTTGTTCTTTGGCTTTTGCGGTGTTGCTTTCCTGTTTGAAGTGCTGACAGTGCTCATTGTTGGATTCACCCACACCTTAACCATTAAAGCAACTTTTAAAATGCTGATCGTGCTCAGGAAATGACACACTTTTTGCTATGTGTGTCACAAACCGCCTCTTTGAGGGAGAGAGGGGAATCTCTCTGGAGCTGGAAAACCATCCCTATCCTTATGTGCAACATATAGGAGACATATAGGAAGCTGTCTAATACTGAATCAGACCATTGGTCCTTCTTACTTAGTTTTGTCTACACTGGCAGGCAGTGGCTCCCCAGGGTTTCAGGAAGGAGTGTTTCCCAACCCTACCTTGAGATGCTGGGGATTGAACCTAGAATCTTCTGCACACAAAGCAGACACTATACACTGAGTTACAGCCTTTCCCCAAGGGGCATAAGAGCATCAGAGGGGGGAAACTAAATAAAAGAAAGAGGTTAGAGATCCTGGCAATCAAAGAACCTGCTTCTTTGCAGCCACAAAGTCAGGAGACGGGTGTCTTATCAATATATATTACTAAACCGCCAAGGGATTACTGTATAGCCAGTAGAATGAACATAAATACAGATAATGATGAGATGTGATGTGGGATAGATGGCAATTGCACATACAGTTTTTATTTATTTAGTTTTGCTCTTCCATGGTAACTTTACATGCACTTATTTATAGAAATCATTCATGTTATTATATAAATTATTTAAGGGAATCTGGTCGTATTACCCCCAGCATAGGAGGAATGCCTTATATTGCGGGAAATTCCTCCAGATTTGGAAGCCAGAACTCAGATATAACAAGCAAGGATTTGGCTTGTGTGCTCTGATGAGAGAAGAGAAACGCTGGGCATGGAATCATTTTTCTGACAGCGGGCCACAGCATTGCAAGACAGGTAATGTGCCCAGAGCCCCTTTAAAAGCTTCCAGGTCAAGCGGCCTGCTTCCTGGTCTGAGCAACTGTGTTACTAATGCTAACTACCAAACTTGACGTGATGCTAAACATCTCCTTGGCAGCCATGTAGGGAGGTCAGAGAATTTGAATGGAAACAGGAATGCAAATGATCAGTGTTCGCTTATTTGCCCCATGTCTGGACCGGAAATCAATCCAGCAAACATCATTATTTACTGTTTTTGTTGCTTTCAGTCCACAAGCCATATGTAATCGATCAGATTCTTTTCCCATTTGCACTGTTTCCTTTGCATTGAAATGCAACTTTTCTCCCACAGAGAATCAACTGTGACAGCCGGGACCTCTTCTGAACCAAAGTAAGACACTTTTCAGTTTAGGTAGGTACTGCTTAAGTATTTGTACAACTGCAGTGCTTAAATCTCCTTGGTATCTTTGCAAGGGAGGAGGATGGGGAGAAAACCAGAACTGGTCATGCCACTGTGACTTATTGGCCACACACCCCTGAGCCCTGCCAGGTCTAATGGGCATGAGCTGTCACTGTTTCCACCTATAGAAGATGTCTGTCCCCCCCCCCCCTAGAGATAGAGCAACATGAGCAAACAACCTGCTGAAACCAATTGGGCAGACTGACAGTTGATTTCAGACTGAGAAGGCTGAAGTCTATATACATGTGGCTTAATAATTTTCTAGGACATCTAAAAGTTTTAAATGTTTTAACCCTACATCTCTGACTTTGACCCTCTTCCACTATGTGAGAAGTTTAATTGCTAGACTGCTTTTCGATACGCCTGAATTTATGTTCTGTTTAGTGTTTTCTGAATAAATCTTTCCATTATTTTACTGCTGCAGTCCGGTGAATACTCTACATAACTGTGCTAAGCGCTGGAGTGGTTTACTCAAAGGATCATAGGCGCTGACTCCCTGGGACCCAGGATTCCTGAGCACCCAAAAAATTCCCCATGAAGGGGCTGGGCACCCACAAATTTCAGCGTCAGGGCCATGCATGTTGCATGGCACCCATGGCCTCAGGAACCCACAGTTGTGGGGCCAAGATGGCACTCCTGGACAGGGTTGAAGTACTGTACAAGACTACTAGCTTTGCCCTCCCAGCTACATAAGTTTATCACAGATACTGGGTGAAGACAGGGATTCTTTAATTCTACGAGGTTACAAAAAGAAAGAAACTAGTGCCCTTCACAAGGCGAACATACTTTGCCCATGTTCAGAGGCACTGCTGTTAGGTCAGTTTTTCAGAATAGCAGCTGACTCTATGGTAAAGTCATTCTGGGAATGCTCAAATACATTTTTGTCTGAGATCCTTAGAAGAATGGCATGATAGTGGTGGCTTTTTGGATCACCAAAAATGTGTAGCTTTTAGTGTTTGTTGCTACCCCTTTTTTGTGGAATATCATTCGTGTTCAGAATCTGCAATTTCTGGAAACAACTGAAGACATTTTTGTTCCAACAGGCTTTTCCAGCTGGATAAATGGGTGTCCACTTGGTAGAGTTTTAGTCTTGTTTTAAATGTGTTCATTTTTATATTTTAAACTGTTTTTTATTATTTCATATGTAAATCTTATTGAGACGGTGGTTTAGAAGGCAATTAATAAATCAGTGTTAATAATATTGAAAGCTGGCAACTTGTTTTTCAAATTTTATTAAGAGAGAATCTCAAGCTAGGGGGATATAAAGGGACAGGGAATGCACATCCAACAGCATGGGGATTTCAATCAATTAGGATTAATTGTAGATACATCTATCAAACTCGAGGGTGAATAAAATTACCTATTCACTTAGAATTAGCTCACCATGATATAGATTCTGGCTTGGAGTAGCAAGACACAATGCTGAATCTACAGTTAGAGAAGCAGCTAGGACAACAATAGAAGCTGCGGTACTATGAGATGTGCCTCAAGGGCAGATTTTGACTTGTTATATATTCTGCCTGCAACAGAGAATCCTAGCCTTTTATGTGTTCAGCTTGTAACTAGGACGCACCACAGCAATAAAACCTGAGTAGCCAGTTAGGCATGGGAAGAAGGTGGCACTGGGGACCACGGCTGTACCATTTTTAAAACTGACAATACCTGTGATATAGGAACTTTGGCAGAGCAAGAGTGCTTTGTTATTGTAATGGATGGTGTCATCCGTAGAACCTTCCAATGCAAGATAGCTAACAGGGGTAATGTCTGAGGAAGAGCATCTACCGGTATCATTTTGGTGGCTTTGTGCAGGGCTGTGATAGTTGAAGGCCCAGGTTATATTCTGCATCTTGAAAAGAAAGCTAGGGTGCTTGATTGTTTCAGGTAGCTGGGTGACTTGGGATCCAGGAATATACTGCTGTGACAAGAAGTCATAGCTTACCGGTAGGTGCATGCTCCAAGTGGACTCAGTGTAAAAGCGAGGGATGTGTGAATCACTTGTGAGGTCATGGAGCTTGTACTGCTCTAGAAATCTGAGTGGTACTGTGTGAAATTCAAGCGCCTCCATAATCTTCACCTGGAAGATATTCTTATAAGTCTCATAAAAGGTCAGGTTGAACTGGAGCTCTAGCAGCTGCTCTGGCAAAAGCATAGGAAAGCGGATCTTTTCCACGTGGCCTTCCTTTATTTCATTGGTTTGAGCCCATTGGTCCAGAGCTTTCAGCAGGGACCATTCATTCTGAATCACAACATCTGTACGGGACAGCAGGGCCTCCATCATCTCTGGCGTCAGGGCCAACCAGGCCTCAGTGCGAGTCAAGGCCTCACAGTTCCAGGCTAGGTACTGCATGGTGAGATCCTGCAGCTGGGCATCTCCACTGGCCAGGCTGTAGTTGTACAGCTTCAGCTGAACATGAAAAGTGGGGTCCAATGGAAAGAAGTTGGGGAAGACCTGAATGCAGTACGCTTGCAGGCTTGAAACTCCATAGGCCATGGCCAGCTTGTGCAAGCACTTTACTGAATGCACTGTCACTCTGATCTGCCGTGAGTAGAAGTACCTGCATGGACAGAAGGAAACTAATAAGTGAGATAATGGCTATACAGCAGCTGCTAATTTTTATCATGATGGGTTTTGAAAGAGAAAGACTCAGGTCTTTGAAAAGAATGTTTGTGGTGCCCCAAATCCAAGCAATAGGAAAAAGTGAGGACTTATTGACATGCTCAGTTTTCATTACCTTCTGGCCATGAGGAAAAAGGAGACGGCAACAGGCAAGACCAGTGTGATCCACTAGATCAGTTATTACAGTTAAGCCTGTAACTTAGCTGAACTAGATTCAGTCTCAGGGGTAAACCCCACATTACCTGCAAATACCTGAAAACAATCCCTGCCCCCGCCTGACACTCAAAGCAGAGGGGCTGCCCCTTACATAGATCGTTTTCTATGCCCTTCAGACCGAACACATTTTGCAGGTGAAAGACTAGCCAGGTATCTGCTAAGCCTAGAGGTGCTTCTGTTGTCTGAGTGAGTGCTCTGTTTTAGATCAGCGTAGTGAAGGAGTTAAAAGAACAGTGTGCTCTCCTGTAATATGGATCAAGTACTGTCCATTACAGCCTCAAGTTGATGCACAGAATGCATGGACAGTCAGGAGAATCGGACTTGTTATGTCAAACCCTCACTATTCTTACCTGAGAAAGCTGTTCACATTGGGCAGGCATGCTTCATCCACTTTCAGTGTGCTTCCCTGGAGAAGAAGGCTGGCCTCACTGTGTGTATGAAGAATCAGTCTATGTGCACACAAACTCAGGGCTTCAGTGTTGTTATCTGCTATCAGCACAGTGATGTTGAGGTCACAGTCCTGCTGGCTGTCATACAGTTTACCAAGGTCCTCAGGAAAGCCTCCAGAATGATCCAGGAAAAACACTCCAGGATTAAACTCAGTGTCTGGAATGATGGAAACAAAAATGAGTCATGGGGAAAACAGAAAACCTCGCTGACCATGAATTTGCAGTATAATATGCAATAGCCAATAGCCCCACTCCAAAATGAGAGAGAGGGTTATGGAACAATAGCAGCAGGGAAATTATTTACCTGCATAAATAAAAATGTATGGAATTAGTTTAGGTGTATGGCCAAACAGTGATAGCCAACATTTGGCAAGCACAATGGAACTTCTTCTCTTCCCCTTTCAGCACCTGCTCTCTTGGGTTCCCCAACCTTCTAGAGTGGATCTGAGGGTATTTGGGGGGGGCTGCAGGGGTGAGGAGAGGAAAGGGAATTCCTGTTGTATAGGGGGGAATATGTTCCATTGCCAAACAGCCACTTTTGGCTGTCGCCCAAAATCATCTGAAAATTGGGATTATGAACAACAGACTGACATAGCAAAACCAGCAAGGTAGTAGTAGTTCTACCTGGGTACCCCCTATCTGAAATTGGGTAGATGTTATCTGTTATCCTCCCTGCTGCCACCATTGTGACCCTAGGAGATTTTGATGACACAGCTAACCACATCACACTGAGGACTCACTCTTGTCACACACCACTCCTGCATCCTCCCCATGTCCGCAGTTGTGGGACAACCAGCCTTTAGATCTACATTGTACAAGAGACTTCTCTGTCCCATCACAAGCGACATCATCTAGAAGAATGGGACCCAGTCCTGTGAAGAAAGCAAACACAGCAGTCTGTCACACCAGAGATAGGGAATAGAGAAGAAGGTAGAACTTTTTGTTTTAACCTATAGCAATAAATAAAAGCCCCATGCTGTAGATTGCAGAGAAAGAGAAAGTACCTTATAATTGACTTGATATAGCCCACTGCTAATATTGTAGGTCAGAAGTGGAGCTGAGGATTGTATTAATTTCCAACATACAAAACATGCCTCAGATTTACAGCAAAGATCAATTCTGCTCAATCATTCCTCAGAGCCCGTGTTCAGTTGCATGCTCTCGCTCTCTTTCTTTTTTATGCAAAACCGTTCGAAAACCAAGGTGCGGCTTCTGATTGGCTGCAGGAGCTTCCTGCACTCAAGCAGAAGCCATGGAAGCTGCAAAGGATGTTTGGCTTCTGAAAAACGTTCGCAAACACTTCCGGGTGTGCTGCGTTTGGGAGCTGCCAATTTGTTTGACAACTAAGCCGTTTGGGAACCAAGGTACCACTGTACAAAATTCAAGATACAAAGAGTAGCATTCAGCTAAAGAAAAAACAGCCTGGGTGAAAAAGTATGTTTTTAACTGGCAGCAAGAACTCATAAGAGACCCCACAGATTGTATCTTGGAAGGAAGGGAGTTCCATATGGAGGGAGAGGGGGGCTAAATTGAGGATGAGAAAAGAATGTGAAAGGTCCCATACAGACAGAGGCTCAGCCTGTTTCAATGTCTCCACTGAAGGTCAGCCCATCGCCTCCTATGAGACAGCCTGTTCTACTGTCCAATGGCTCTTATTGTTAGGAGGTTTCTCCTAATATTAGAGGATATTCACTTCTCTGCAATTTCCACCAATTGGTTCTAGTCCCACCTTTTGGAGCCACAACAACAAAAATATGTTTGGTCTTCTGTGTGACAGCCCTTCTGGTTTTTTGAAGGCCACCACTATCTCTTTCTGTAGGGTGGTGTTTAATCAAAGCAGACTCATTGAAATGAATGGACCCTGCTTAGTCATGTTCATTAATTTCAATGGGTCAACTCTGAGTAAAACTTAGTTGAATACCATCCTTAATCTTCTCTTCTCCAGGCTAAACACACCCAGCTAAATTAGGATTTGGGTCTAGGAAGCAATGGGGCAGGGTAAAGGAAACACTATTCTTCTATATCATAAGGGATGAAAATCTGTATTGTACCTTCCCCATATGCTGCCCCTTGCTTTGCTTCTACTGCATTCATGAAGCCCAGGGAACGGCAGACCACATGTGCATCCATAATATCCCAGTCATCGTCACATACTGTCCCCCACTGGCCATCATAGTAGATCTCCACACGGCCCTCAGTGAGAGAGTTTCCCTGAGCCAGCCGCACTGCTCCATCATATAGATCTGTAGTAAGTAGATGACACAAAAGTGAAAGGATAACAGAAGCAGACTACAAGCTACAAGAAGCAGCTTGAGGTGCCAAAGAGCTATTTGTAGCATCCTTGAATTGAACTGAACTGATACCTCTCTACCCTGCCCTCCTCTACCTATTTTGAAATTGTGGGACCTGATTCTATTTATGAGCACGGATGGAATTCTAGAGCCACTACTGTGAATTACTGCAGTAATTTCTTTTTTTAAAAAAAAGGAAACAAAATTTGGAATCTAATACATTGCTCTAATTTCCTGGATCAGATTTGGATGACAGAACTTCCTCACATTTAAATGTCAAAATCAAAATTTACATCACAATTCAGTGTGTTTCTCCAGCATCAAGAGGACATTTAACAACTGCTTAAGAATGAGTAGGCTTAGTCAAAAATTTACCGAATGGTACTGCAAGTCAGCTGCTGAATACTGTCAAACGCTAGCTGCTCCTGTATGTCAGGCACTGTCCTGGATATGCATGCAGATATTCATTATCTAAATTCACACAGAAAACTGGAGGCTAGAATGAACATTCATCAGTTCTAACAACTCATGACTATCCCAGCAAAAGTACTATAGGTAAAATTGTGTGAGCAGGAGGAGGGATTGGTTAGCTTTGTCAGTTATTCTGGGAATAATCCAGGCTCATCAAATGTATGGAAATAATCTGATAGATAAAAACTATTTCCAGATGTGGATCTGCTTGGTAGGACCAGGCTCAAGTCACTTGGGGCCTCCTGAATATTTTGATCTACACACACACCTTATACGTATAGAGAGAAATAGTACAATATTTGTGCAATTCAAGGTACTGTAACTCTGTTTTGGCTTTCCTTGCCTTCTCTCTCTCTCTATATATATATAATACATGGATGGTACATGTATAAAAATACATAAGCAAGCAGTGGTTTCATGCTGAGTGTGCTAGAGATCATTGGACAGCAAACTTCCATACTTTATTGCATTAATGTTTGGCATTAATGCTGTATTTAATTATTGGGAAGGAGTTTCCTAGTTAATGGAATTCAAACAAATGTCAGCTTTCATGCCCCCTCTCCCACAAGCAATAGAAAAAGTGGAGGGGCACATATGTCAGGATGGATAACTTGTGGCCCCAAAAATATTTGTTGGAACTATAACTCCCATCAGCCCCAGCCAGCATGGCCAAAAGTCAATCATGATCAGAGTTGTGGTCCTGCAACTTCAGGAGGACCACAGGCTCCACATGTCTGAAACAGGTTCCTACCCAGGTATGATCTATAGTTAATAGAGTCCTGCCACTGTGAGAAAGTCTGAATGAAACAGAACTGCCTGGCTTTTTCTCTGAAAGCACCACAAGCCAAGACATGCAGTCATACAGCCAAGAGTCAGGAACCTGTCCCATTCGCAACGGCCATGAAAGCTGCTGTTGCTTGAACAGAGAAGGGTCATAGAACCTGAGGACACAGAGACACTTACTGAGTGAGTCATCTAAGCCAGAGGATAGCAGACAGAGAATTAGCAGTCCAGATGTAGTCCTGTGCAGCCAACCTGAAGGAGAGAGATACAACATTACCTACTTTGTAGGATCATAGTGTTTGACCAGAATCTAAAGTACGTGGGAAAGTCCAACTCATCCCAAGGGGAGAACCCCAGACTGGAAGGCAGGCAGAGCAAGGAAAGTGTGTGTAGATGCCAAGAATGCTCATTGTTACCAAGGAAGATTTTATTCCCCAGCTTAAAACATTTTCAAAGACACGCTTTACAATTTGGGCAAAAACCTCAGGTTTCTAACTAATTAATGCAGGCACATCCACACATACAGATGCACTCTCAGGACTTGCATTTGCAGCAAACAGCATGTACAACCCTAGCAATGCACCCTCTTTCATTTACCCTACTCATTCATAGTACTGCTGCATCAGAGTGCAGAAGGAGTAGGTTTTCATTTGAAGAGCTTACCACATGGCAGGTGTGTAATAAGAAGCTGCAGATTGCCACACCGACAAGAGGACCAGAATAGTGGATGGCAACACAACACAGTTTAAGAATAACTGTACTTCATTTCTATTTACCCAGATAGTTCAGCACTGTTCAGGATAAAGATTTCACTTTGGACAAATATGTTGAGTCCACCCCTAAAATGTGGTAGTGAACGGAAGAAGAACAGAGAAGTATTTTCCCCATCCATAGACAAACACATCTGTTTCATGCTGTTCCCCTAGGCTCGCTACGCCCAACCACAAAACACACAGGAGTTGCAGCTCCTTTCCCAGTACACTGAAAATTTCAAAAACTTGAGGTTTCAGTGAAAAGATTAAGTAAAATAATTCCAGCAGAGGTTGCAAATCTAAACAGTGCACTCTTCTGCTCCACCAAGCAGGGCAGTTATGACTTTCATAACATGAATGGCTTATGCAGTGTTTTCACATGTCCCTGCAACAGAAAGCTCAGGCATAAAGTGGAAACTGGTCCCCATTTGCCAGTTTGCAATTTCAAGTTCCCTATTTGATTCAAAGGCACAGATGCGGTCTGAATAAGTAAACAGCATGTCAACACCACTGCACTACAGAATAAGCTTTCAATTGCCCTAAATCATAAACCAAACTGACTGACAGACTGTGCCCAAACAAGATGCCACCATACTTCAAAAAACTCAAAACTCATGCTGAGTTTTATTCATACTGCACCATGCATTTAAAGCACATTTAATGCACATGGATTTTCCCCAAAGACCCCTGGAACTGTAGTTTGTTAAGGGTTGTGGGAACTGTAGCTCTTTGAGGGGAAATTGCAGGAATCTGGGGTGGGGTGGGGGTGGGGGAGTCATGTGCACACTCTGTGAATCTGTCCTGTATCTTTGCATCACATACAGAACTTGGATCTGCGAAAAAGCAACTGGGAAACAACATTATCCTTAAAGCACATACTTTCCCCGCCCTGGGGAGCAGGGAGCAAGCAATGCAGATTGCAGGAAACACAAAAGTTAGCACATCCCACAGGGAGATTAGGGGTTCTCAAATTTAGCCACCTGAACTGTTCCTAGAGACTTCCCTCTGGAAGCACAGGTGCCAGAGTTAGCTGCTACTTGTTGGTCTGTTCTTAGCTGGGGGAGATCCAGGGATACTGAAAACAAGACCTGCAGAGCTATGGATGGGAAGAAATCTTTGGCTTCAGACTGGCTCATAAACAACATTACTGTCTGTTTTCCATTGCAAGGGAAGGCAGAAATTTTTCTCAGCCCAGACCTCTGAATTCTGAAATGAAGGGGAAAGACATGTGGTTGCTATGGTGACTAGGCATTGGCCAAGCTGTGCCACAATGGACCATAGTGCGAAGAAGGTACAAAGTTGGTTTTTTAAAAATTGTGTCTGGGCCCAGTGTAGCCTGACAAAACCTCAGGACCACATCACTTGGCAAGTTGCTGCACATTAAAGGAAAGTGGTATAATTTCTGGCCCATCATGGCATTTATCACTATAGAACACTATAGAATTTTTAGTTGTGAGTAGAGCATGAAGCAGACACGGGTGGCACTGTGGGTTAAAACCACAGAGCCTAGGGCTTGCCAATCAGAAGGTCAGCGGTTCGAATCCCGACGACGAGGTGAGCTCCCGTTGATTGGTCCCTGCTCCTGTCAACCTAGCAGTTTGAAAGCACATCAAAGTGCAAGTAGATAAATAGGTACCGCTACAGCAGGAAGGTAAACAGTGTTTCTGTGTGCTGCTCTGGTTCGCCTGAAGCAGCTTTGTCATGCTGGCCACATGACCCAGAAGCTGTACGCCAGCTCCCTAGGCCAATAATGTGAGATGAGTGCCGCAACCCCAGAGTCGGTCACGACTGGACCTAATGGTCAGGGGTCCCGTTACCTTTTTAGAGGATGAAGTAAAGGAACCAATCAGCAAATAGGGAAAGATTTTTGAAATTTGGGGGAGCTGAGAGAAACGTCACATTATTCTTCACTGAACTCCGTCTTGGCTCCATCTCTATTTCACACAAGCAGGTTTTGTCTTCTGATTCTGCTCTGGCTTAGCTTTTCTGTGCTGTACAGAGATACGTTTTTCCTGAGCTACTGCCTATGGACAACTTTGCCTAGATCTTATTTTTATGGGTTACTTCTATAGGTTACTTATTTTTTCCTGGGCGAGGTTTAGACTTCATTATTTTATTTTTGAACCGTTTCCTCCTCCTCCTTCTTCACTTTAACTAATTTTCTATTTGCATGTTTCTGAATCCTATAACCTGACACCAGATTAAGCACACATTCAACTAAGACCACAGGAGCCTGTTTCCTGGAATTCCACTCTGGAATCCCTAAAACTAAAGGATCATGTAGTTAGGAGGTGGGGAATATAGGAAGCTTAGGGCTGGTCGAGTTTAGGTGGGCCAGTGTGTGATTTAGCAATGGTTAATTGGAGTTAATTTTAGTATTGCACACTGTAATCCTTGCATGTAATAGCCATTTTATCTGATATTTTAATATTTTATTTCACACTTTATTATCCCATGTAATCATTGTACTTTATATTACCTGTATACACTTCTTACTTACCCTCCCCCAAGATTAATTTATGTATATGGTTCTCTTGATTAGCCTTTTACCGGTATATTATTTGTGGATTAAGTTCACATAATTATGCATTCATAAATTGAAATGCATTTGCTGGTCTTTTGCTGATGCATTTTAAATGGATTTTCCAAACTGATTTCATCCTCAGTTCACACCCCTTGCCCATCTGGGGCAAATTCAGGGCCCTTGCTATCTATGCCACCTAGCCTTCCTCATCAAATTCCTTCTTGTACTTACCCTGGAAGATGCTGGCAATTTGGAAATGCATTGTTGGCCTTGAAGATCTTTTGAGAAAGAGGAGTAGGGCAAGGATGAGAAAGAGTTCTGAAACTGCCCTTTAAGAAGTAGAGGAGGAGGAAGAAAAAGTTCCTGTTTCCTGTCCTTCAACTACCGTAAGTTTCTATTCTGCATTGCTTACAAATACATAAACTGTTCCTGGGGAATTCCCTCTTTTGCATTCTCCAAAGGTTTGCAAAAAATATAAACATATTAGAGGCTTTGCTGAGGTCAGCTGTTCAGTGGTCTTCGAGACCCCAAATACAAGATTCGTTTCCATTGGTTCCTGGGGTTCAAATCATAACACAGAAGCAGATTTAAACATGCTGCACCAGGAGGACACCGTAAATATACAGAGGAGATTCGTAATCCTAAAGGTGTTCCAACAAATATGGATGCGAGGACTGATGAATTAAGAGAAAGGAACTGTGAATTATAAGATTCATACGAATTTAGAGAGGAAGAAGAGGGAGAAGAAAACGTATGTTGTGACTTGTTTTTAAGGAAAACTTTGGACATGACAGAGGAGAACCGCAATCTTGAAGGAAATGCAATAATTATGGGAGAACAGACTGCTTTACCTACAGAACTGACTTTTGAGATAGAAGAGGATGAAGAAGAAATCACTGTTTCACCGGTGGGAGGGGTGGAACAGGGAAGGGATGAAGAAGAAATCACTGTTTCACCGGTGGGAGGGGTGGAACAGGGAAGGGATTTGATCCAAAAGTCCCCCCAAAAGGGGAAAAATAAAAAGGATGTTACCCCAGTGAGAGAGGGGGAAAAGGAAGTAGTTGGGGGGCAGAAAGAGAATGAGATCAAAAACAAAATGTTGGGAATACAGCAGGGGGGGAGGGTTAAGCAAAATTTAGATTGGGACAGAGCAGGAGTGGAGTGAGGAGGAATTGAGGTAATTTTTACAGGGGGAGAAAACATGGTTTGAACTCGGAAAGTATCAAGGAGCTGGCTGAAATCTCTGGAGACATCGATTCCAAGGAAAGGGGGTAGATTTAGTTTTGAGGGTGGGAATAAAAAAAGGGGGGGAGATTTTGAAAATTAATTTTGAACATTTTTGGGTAAAAGGGTAAAGAATATTGGGTAACAAAGGTAAAGAGAAATATGAAGACTAAATGGTTAAAAAGAAGTTATAAATTGGAAGAAAGAATGTAATGTTATATTTAGAAACTGCAATAATTAGTGACTAATAAGGAACTCAAGAAGGGGGAATGAGGAAGTCCGAAAGGATTAGATTAGAAATTGGAAAATATCATTATATCTTTTTTATTATTATTCTGGGTTTTTTTTCATCTTTCCTTCACTCTTTCTATAATATGAATAAGAATTATGTATGAATAAGGTATGAAATGGGAGATAAGATTTAATTTTATGATGTTTGGATAATATTTGGAAATGGTATAATTATTAAATAAGGATGGCAAGAAAGGGAAGTGAAGAAGCTTCAAGAAATAAGATGTGATAATATTGTTTTGTATTTTTGTATTTCTTTTTTAAAATTTTCAATCTTTTTTCTTTTTCTTTTTTTCTTTATGTAAAATCCAATAAAAATTATTAAAAAGAGAGAGAGAGAGTTCTGAAATTGCCCTTTAAGAAGAAGTAGAGGAGGAGGAAGAAAAAGTTCCTGTTTCCTGTCCTTCAACTAAGTTTCTATTCTGCATTGCTTACAAATACATAAACTGTTCCTGGGGAATTCCCTCTTTTGCATTCTCCAAAGGTTTGCAAAAAATACAAACATATTAGAGGCTTTGCTGAGGTCAGCTGTTAGTCAATGGTCTTCGAGACCCGAAATACAAGATTCGTTTCCATTGGTTCCTGGGGTTCAAATCATAACACAGAAGCAGATTTAAACATGCTGCACCAGGAGGACACCGTAAATATTCTTTTTCTAAGGACAGCTTCTTTTGCAGGTGTGGGCATACACCCATGTTCAAGTATTAAGGGGTTAGATGGTAAAGTTGTGATAAGAGAGGTCACGTTGCAGCTATTAGTTTTGCAGATAGTTTCAGGTCTGCAGCCTTGATGAAAAATTCAGTTTCTAATATGGCAGCCACATAAATAAGTTGCCCTTTGGTCGATTGCTTTGCAGTTAAAAACTTCTCTGTATTCCTCTGTGAGGAATGCAGGTTATACAACTGCAAGAGAAGCACAGTGAAGACCTTAGATGGTACATCTCTTAATGCTCCATGAAAGGATTATTTCACAATTTTCACAGATGATGGCAAAATTCTGATGAAGATAAGGCTATTGACAAGACAAATTTATGGAAGATAAGTTAAGGCTATTGATGACCACTAGCCATGGTAGCTATATACTTCCTCCAGTGTCAAAGGCAGCATGCTTCTGAATGTCCATTGCTGGGAATCCCAAGTAGGGTGAGGGCTGTTGAACTCATGTCCTGCTTGTGAGCTTCCCATAGGCATCTGGTTGGCCACTGTGAAAACAGGATGCTGGAATCGATGGTCCTAGGGCATAATGCAGCAGGACATAATAAATGTTCTTATCTAGTCGTCGTCTTCTTCTTCTTCTTCTTCAAAATTGTAAGTCAGCTGGAAAGACAGGAGCACCAGGCTGACAAAGAGCTTCCTTTGCCAGTCTACTTCAAACTTCCAATACATGTGAAAATCTGAAGGGGGCAAGGAAGGAAACTGTGGAGACGTTACATCATTTTGGCTTGTGAATCTTACGGAAATGATGTCTTCAGTTTGAGGAATAAAAACCTGTTTGCCCAACAAAGTTATATATCTTAACAATGCAGTTTATAACATCAACCACAACCCAAACAACACAACATCCTAAGGGTCTTTCAACAAGGTTAACCTATTTGTATTCCAGAATAGTGCATGTTTTCTAGAATCAAGTTATTGTTAATTATGTTATTTGACAGAATTGCACACTGGCGACAAAGCCAATTACCCCATGAGCTTCCTGACATACTTCAGTAGCCAGATCAGCATTTATAAAACCCAAAGAACTGACTTTTCCTGAATGTTCAACAACAATAGCAGAAAGGGTGCTGACATGCCCAGATTGTCTCAAGGAAGAAGTTCAGAAGCATGGGTTTCCTCGGGATTTTTTTCAGGTTGTCGGGCAAAATAAAATACTTAAAGGAGGGTGGGCAGGGTAGTTTTTCTCATAGAAAAACTAGAAGACCGATGCCTGTACATTTTGCCTCATATCTCAGGTTCTGCAAATGCTAGAAACTTACTTTTTTAAAAATGAAAGATGGGAATCTGGAAGTTCTAATGCAGGGTTCAGCAACCTTTTTCCGCCGTGGGCCGGTCCACCGTCCCTCAGACCATGTGGTGGGCCGGTCTATATTTTTTTTGGGGGGGGATGAATGAATTCCTATGCCCCACAAATAACCCAGAGATGTATTTTAAATAAAAGGACACATTATACTCATGTAAAAACACGCTGATTCCCAGACTGTCCGTGGGCTGGATTGAGAAGGCAATTGGGCTGCATCCAGCCCATGGGCCTTAGGTTGCCTACCCCTGTTCTAATGGTTTATTAAAATTCTCTGAAATAGTATTGTGATCAGGTATTGTGATCCTTGCCATGAGGTTAAAAAATCCTCTCCCACTCACCTTTTGTGGGAAATTTTGAAGAGACGGGGAAATAAATGTCTCTTTCTTTCTTCCCCTGTCTGTGGAGAACCCTGTCCCACCCCAAAACTCACAATATAACAAGAAAGAGCTCAGGTTTATAAAGTACAAAACAGTCTTGCATCCAAGCAATGTATAACAAAGTAGGGGAAGATTTCAATAGGGGAGGGGGAATAGTCTTGTTTTCTCTCACCTCCATCTGAAATCTCCCCCCTTCAAACACACACACACACTCCTGAACAGCACCGTAATGTTCTTGTTTGAGACTGGTTGGAGCTCAACAAAGGAGGGTGGAGGTATGCTGCATAATGTAGCAGGTCCCCATTTGTACAGTCAAAATAAAATGCAGTTTAAGAGATGCCAATTTTTAATGCACAAATGCAATTCTGTTGCACATTAGGAGTGGTTATTCTGGATTGATGAAGTACAGTACAATATTGTGATATTGGGTCCATGGGTTCTCAGTTCCTCAGTCAAAACAAGGTCTCAGCCTCATGCTTCAGTAACAGAGGTCCACAGATTGTTTTGCAAATGTAACTGACACTGCTCAATTGCAAAACAAAAACAAAAAAAACCCACAGCTATACATGTTCTAGTAAAGTTTTCTGACAATGTTCTGTATATAAAAATGCTATCAATTCTTGATTTTTGTGCCAAACTCACATATTTTTATTTAGCAGGCCTTGCACTTTTACAGTCTTCTGAATGTTATATATCCTTAACAGCAAATGCTAACACACTGATCTGATGTGGCACATAACACTATTGAACCACCTCTATCCCCCACCAAAGACTGGTCCTTTCAGAGAAGATTGAATGATCTCAAGACTTGGTTTTGCTACACGCAAGTGCTGCCATCTAGTGATTATTAGCCTTTCATAAACTCCTCCTTTGTCATACTAGCATACTAAAGGTAAAGGGACCCCTGACCATTAGGTCCAGTCGTGACCGACTCTGGGGTTGCGCGCTCATCTCGCATTATTGGCCAAGGGAGCCGGCGTATAGCTTCCAGGTCATGTGGCCAGCATGACAAAGCCGCTTCTGGCAAACCAGAGCAGCACATGGAAACGCCGTTTACCTTCCCGCTGTAGCTGTTCCTATTTATCTACTTGCATTTTGACGTGCTTTTGAACTGCTAGGTTGGCAGGAGCTAGTTTATGATATAAACCAAAAGTATTGTGGTGAGGTTATTTTGGAAACATCCAATTTGGAAAAGCCCCACTAGGAAGTTATATTCCATGTGCCCGAAGACATTTTTACACATGGAAAGTGAGGCTGTATCTTTGTAGTAGAGCATGATTTGCACACAAGAAAAGCCTGCTGGATCAGGCCAATGGCCCATCTAGTCCAGCATCCTGTTCCCCATAGAGGCCCAACCAGATGCCTGTAGGAAGCCCACAAGCAGGATTCAGACAAAAGAGCACTCTTCCCTCCTGCGGTTTCCAGCAACTGGTATTCAGAAGCATTGCTGCCTCCATGTGTGGTGGCAGAGCCTAGCCATTATGGCTAGTAGCCTTCGACAGCCCTCGCCTCCATGAATTTGTCCAATCCTCTTCTCTGTGGGTTGCCGTCACTGCCTCCTGTGGGAGTGAGTTCCATAGTTTAACTATGCACAGAACATCCCAGGATCAACCCCTGGCACTTCTAAGTAGGATTGGGAAATATCTCCATGGCGGATCTGGTGGCGTAAGATAGCCTTGCTATGTTATGGGTGATATTTTATTCACTCATCCTGCCAGGTCTTTCCCCACCTTCCATCCTCCCCAAATCTGTTCTGAAGGGTTGGGGGAACCCCTAGAACTGACTGAGGGGGCACAGGAGGGAGGAGTCTTGCTGTGCTAGTGGCAATCCATGCGCGCTGATGGGACCCTGATTTAGCTCTACAATGGATAAAGCCACACACACAAATACACACACAAAATGGCAACGTCTTCAACTACAGTATATACATTATGACATAAATCAAAGGTCACTTGGGGTTTATTTGGGGTACCTGAAGCCTCTCAAGTTCATTCATAAGACTTGGCGTTTCTTGCATACGCGTTCAAAAACCTACCTGTTAGAAAATAGGCACCTAATATGTGCATTTTACTGCCTTGTTACGTTGTGGTCTACAGGAAAATAATCAGAACATTACTACAATCCATAAGGTGCTTTCAGGTAGGCAAAACCATCACAAGCTCTTGGACTAGAAAAGCTCTTGATAATTTATTGAGATACATAACACATTACTAGGGCTGATGTTAATGCTCAGGACCACATGCTCTGTCTTATCACACGTGGAGAACAAGGAATGCCGAAAGCAGCAAGAATAAACTAGGACACTTTATTCCAGTTGTGTAACTCCAATAGGATGCTGGCTTCCTGACCTTGAACCCCACACACCTTAAACCAAAAAAAGGGGGAAAGGAAGATTCAAATGAGAACTTTCTAATAATGGTCTCAGCGGTGCAGGATTACTGTGTGCAATGGACAAATCTAAGTCCATTTATTCCAGTGGGGCTACTCTGGGAATGACTTGGATACAACAAACTGCTGAAAAGAAAACACCTGGGGCTAGATGGGTCATCAGGCTGAGTATGGCTTATAATCTACCCTTTCTTTGCTGCAGCCACAAGGGGGCTGACCACAGATCACCCTTTTGCTCCAAAGAGTTTCCCCAGCTCTCTCACCCCCTCTACTGTTATCTGACCGGGTCTCATCAGCAATGTCTCATCATCAAGAAGTACCCATCTAGCCAAGGTCCAAGGCTACTGTGGGGTGGAGTGGGGTGGGCCAAGGAAGACCCTTCAAGTGACTGAATGAATAAATAATCCTGCTGTTCAGCCAAGTGCCAAGATTTCCCTTTCCTAACAAAGGCACATGTGAATTGTAGAAAATAAAATAAAGTGAAGGGATAGGATCAAGCCAATTCCTCATGTACGTCCTGCCAGATCACCAGGCTAGTTGAGAAAAGCAGGAAGGAGTTGGACTGAAAACAAGGGAGTTTCTTGCAGGGTGCAATGAAGCCAAGTAACGAAAAACTGCAAAGGCGCTGCCCACCCTGCACCACTAGGGGTCCGCACATAAACAGGCCCACACTTGCAATAAATGAAGTTGCTTTTATAAAGGTGAAAGCTATGCCATGAAAGAGCACTTCAGAGTCCCGCCATGCTTTGCAGTTGAGCCAGAATTAGAGGGGGGAAATCCCGGGGCACATCCTCCTGCCCCATCCCCGCACCCAGCTCATCCGCCTTGTCTCAAAAGCACCCATTCAATCCATTAGATGAACTCAATGCCCTCATATTTGATGGAACCGATACGAGTTTCAGGCAGAAGGCAACGCCCATCCAGCATGAAGGCGGTGATGTACGTAGCCACCTGCCCAGCGTCCTCCTCAGATTTCAGTGCCACAATGATCTGGTCATCCGTGTCGGGGACAAACTTGAAGGAGGAGAAGCCGTGGGTGGGGATGACGTCGCCAACGTGACTCACAGTGATGTCGGCAAAGTCCGGTGCGGAACTAAGCAGCAGGTTGGTGCCACAGTGTTCGTCGTCCTGCTCGTTGTAGCGCCTGTGGCTGGCGCGGCGTGGCAAAAAGAACCAGCGCTGGAGTGTCTCGCTCCAAGAGGCAGACTCATGGATCAGGTAACCTGGGAGGGGCAGAGCAAAAGTGAATGTCAAGCAGGGATGGGGCCAGGGCAAATACAATGAAGCCACAGCAGGCAAAGGGGAAGAGAATAGGCATTATTATTATTATTATTATTATTATTATTATTATTATTATTATTTACATTTGTATACCGTCCTTCATCTGTAGATTTCAGGGCAGTTCACAACATAAAAATGCAAGCTAAAAACACAAAACACATAATTAAAACAACTTTTCACTACAAGCTAGCCCATAATGCTTGTGGCAGCAATACTGCATGAGTGCATCCCTATAATCAGTGATGGGAGTACCCCAAACACACTGGAAGATGGAGGGAAAGAAGAACTGAGTTTGAAGTGGGCATATGAACCAGTGATACAGAGCACATGCTCTGCATGCATAAGTTCACAGGTGCAATTTCCGTCAACTCCAGTTAGCCATCCCTGGGAAGGGAGACCTGGGAAAGATATCTGCCCCAGACTCTGGAGAGTTACTACCAACATTGACAGTGAGTAGGGCCAGCTACTCCCAATTATTTACAATTCCTGTACAACCCGCAAGAAAGAAGGGCTTTCGTGCTGGCTAGGTTCAACGCTAACCCCTCTAACCTCCTCTGGGGTAGGTTTGCAGAGACGGCAGAAGAAGACAGGATCTGCCCATGTGATGCCCACTTGATTGAAACTCTGGCTCACATGGTTCTTGAATGCAAAATGTACAATGATATCCGCCAGCAATACTTGGACCAACTATGTATTCTAAATTGGAAACCGGAGATAGAGGTTATATGCTTCCTATTACAGGGGAGAGATCAGGAGCATACCAGGACTGTAGCTGAGTTCCTCTATTTGATCTTTTGCCGCCGACGTACATTACAGGATCCTGCCCCTGTTGGAGACCCACTAAGGTGAAACAGATTGCTGGCCTCCCCTCCCTTTGGTGAGTGTTTGTACTGATGGGTTGATGACGGGATCGCACTGCACTCTTTTTTGTTTATTTATTTGTCTGTTTGTTTTAAATGTTTGTAAATGATGCCAATAAAGGTTTGCAATGAATGAGTAGGGCCAGCTAGACCAACAATCTGTCTCCATATAAAGAGATATTCTTCTGGATCCATTCACAGGAGATGAGCGAATAGCCACATCAGGCAACAACCTGCTATTAGGCACTTGATCACAGCATTCATGAACATGAAAATGAAGCCCTTATTGCTTTTCTCTTTCTCTCTAGGCAGACCTATATCCTGCCTCCCCAAATTCCATACGCTCTGACTTCCTCTCTGTCATTCACCAATCCTATCTATATGAAAAACAAACCCAAACCTAGAGTGCTCAGAAAATCCAGAGGCAGAATGATGCAGGTGCCAGCATGTTTCTTCTATTTCTTATTCCAATCCAAGAACCTGCCCGCTACTCACCTGGGGGCTTGATCCCCGCCGCAGTCCTCAGTGCGTTGTAATTGGCCACCCAGTTTTCGTGAGCCACGTCACCTTTGTAGCCAATGACTTTCACCCACTCGGGGTTCTCATTCAGCACCTCCCCAGTGGTGGTCGTCCACTCCTTCCCCAGGCCTCCGACGTACAGATGTTCGTCCTTCACCGCTAGCCACTCAGCCTTAAACCCTGAGGAAAACAGAAAAGAGTTCAAGGTGTAAGACAGGGTGTTAGCTGCCCAGGGAACTGACGGTTCCAGTCAAACATACACATCCCGGCTACCTAGTCCTAAGCTCCCACAGCTCCCTCGTAAGGAGCAGAGAGGTGTGTGTCTATTGTAGGGAGGCAAATTCGCTTCTCAGAGCTCCATTCAAAATATGGCTGAAGAGTTGGAAGGGACCCTGAGGATCATCTAGCCCAACCCCCTGCAATGCGAGAATATGCATCTGTCCCATATAGGGATCGAACATGCAACCTTGGCATTATCAGCACCATGATCTAACTCAGGCATCCCCAAACTTCGGCCCTCCAGATGTTTTGGGACTACAATTCCCATCTTCCCCGACCACTGGTCCTGTTAGCTAGGGATCATGGGAGTTGTAGGCCAAAACATCTGGAGGGCCGCAGTTTGGGGATGCCTGATCTAACCAAATGAGCTAATAATGGAACAACAACTTTTGCCTCTTTATTAATAATGGGTCCCACAGCTCAAAGGTAATAAAAAGAATGCATGCAGCCGAGCCTGGAAAGCAGGACATTGGGAGGAACCGTTGGCCACTGGGAGAACAGGATGCTGGACTTTATAGTCCACTGGCCTCATCCAGCAGCCTCCTCTTATGTTCTAACCGTGAGCCGGCCATATCTGTGACCAAAGGCATGGCAATTTTGGGAATTCTTCTATTGTGGCCTCAGTTATATTTCGGACATCGAGAAACTGGGGGTGACAGTGACGTTGGGGGGATCCAACACAAAACCTGAGCTCACCCTTGCCAACTGTGCCATCCCCGTCAGACAAGATCACCCAAGGTACCACCTTGGTGCCATCAATCTGGTAGACCACGCCAGTGCGATCATCCACAGCATACAGCTTGCCATTGAAGACTACCAATTCGGAGAGCTCCATGCCACGCCCCTTCTCAGCCAGGTGAGACTCAAGCGTATGGTCCTGGGTGTCCCACTCGACAGAGACATGGTCCCCGCTGGCTGACAGAGTCAGGTAACCTTTCTTCAAGTAGCTGAACCAGGTATGCTCGGTGGGGCCCTTGGAGTTCGTGTCGAGGTCGGCAATGAGTCCAATGCGGTAGCGCACGCCCTCTGGGATCCGCTGGGGTGGTGACAATGGGTAGGTGTCATTGTACCGCCCACTGGGCAGTGCCCCGAGACGCCAGTTGTGAGCGGTGAGAGGCACCGGCCTGCTTGCCGAAGGCGAACGCTGGAAGCAGAGGAGCAGCAGGACAAGGATCAGGGCCAGGGAGGTTCCCACAATGGCCTTCCAACGCAGGCGGAAGCGGGGGTCAGCTGCTTTGGTCATGGACGCCAGCACTGGGAGTCCACCCACGCTAATCCGCAAGGGATTCAGAGAATCGTCCCATTGCAGGCGTGGGCGGGATGGGACGGGCATGAGCCTGAGGTTCCCAGGAACCTGGAAGGGAAGAAGAGGGTCAGCAGGAGGTGCAAAAGGGGATGCAGAAGGGGTGGACATGCAAACCCCTACCTTGTGGTGGTGGTGGAGAAGGAGGGGGAGGCAGTGAGGCAGCAGCACCAAGCATACAGAGTCCTATCCATGCAAGAAGGAAAAGCAAAAGGAACCAAGAAAGGGCAGAAGGTGCAGCAGCAACATCAGGGGGGGAAGCCAGGCAACTGGGCTAGGAATTCTGCAGTGGAACAGGCATGGAAGCAGCACCGGCAGTGGCCCTTCCAAACTGTGCACTACGAAGATTCCTGTGGAGCAGAATTACACCAGAGACATGGGCACGCTAAAAGTTGGACTGTCAACTGATTAGCATTTCCCCCCAGTTTATTAAACATAACACTTTAAAATGATTAATTGCTTATTTACTTACATTATCCAAACTCCAATAAAGGTGCCTTTTTTGAGTTACTGGAGGAAGTGTAAAATAGCTTGCAATTTATTATTATGGGGATTTTTGTCCTGTTCTTCTGCCAAAAATCGGATCGCAGAGCAGCTTATGAATATCAATGAGAAGACAGCCCCCACCCTCAGAATCACCATTTAAGAGACACATTGTAATAGGATATGGGACACAAAATGAGGAGGGAATAAAGCAAGCACAGGCACTCATTCTCAGTTTTATCTTGCCTTTCCTTCAAGGAGCTCAAGATAAACTGTGTGTTCCCCTTGCCCTTTCATTGTCAAAACAACCATGAGAGGTATGTTGGGCTGAGACAGAGTGACTGGCCAAGGTCACCCAATAAGCTTTGCAGCTGAACAGGGATTTGAACCCAGATCTCCCCAGTCGAAGCCCGACACTCAAGCCATGCTAGCACTTAATGGCTCCTTGTTAGAAGGTGGTAGAAGATGAGGCACCAGAAACAAAACAAAAAACCCTTGAAAGTAAACGAACAAGTACATTCCCAAGTCACAGAAATTGTCCTCAGCAATTAAAATTGGCCTGCACCAATAGGTCAACTAAAGCTTTGCTAATTACCCAATTAAACTATGTAAAGTTTGTAATCCAAACAAGAAAGCACAGTGAAGCAAGCAGGGAGTTAGGGACAGACAGGAGAAGGAAAGAAGGGTGCTGTGGAGGTCACTGCCCCTTCCGAATCTAGGAAGACAAGCCACTGAGTCATGGGACAAACCAGCCCTGCCCATACTCCAACTCCCCTCTCCCTTTTGATGAGGAGACTCCAAGGCTGCGATCAAGCCCTTCAATCATCAGGTTTCTAACTGTTGGCTCTTTCACCTACCAACGATGATTCTCCCACCCCAGAAGTATGGATCTTTACATCATTTTGAGTAGCAATTATGCCAGGACCCTTGTTGTTTCCAGACCTTTCGGACTGTTCCCAATTCATATCTTGCTGGCAGTTCTGGGGACCAGCCGCACCTTTAGCTTGCGACAGGTGGCAGAGCACAGCTCCTCCCCAAATAGGATCCAGGAAATGTTACCAGGAAATGTCACTAGGTCAGAGATTGCTGACTTGCCCAACCAGTTCTGTGTTAAAGACCTAACAGACTTTCCTTCCTGTTCTGCTCTTATAGCATGTCTTGGATTCTACAAACTCGTTTCCTAAGTGTTATAATGATTGCTTCCCAGCACTACTCCCCTATGAAAGGGTCTGCGTAAAAGGGTAGTAAAACATGCACTAGTTACAACAGCTTCATAGTTCAAAAAAAGGGGGGGCAGAGCTATTTGTTGCAAAATATCCGGCACATACATGGATGACCTCACATTCATAGCCCAGCATGGCTAGTACGACCCAGTGGTAGGGAAATGATGCCAAAATTTCCAACAAGAGTTATTTCCACAGTCTCTGCACCCACATCTGCAAGCCTTAGTTAACGGGCCCATCTGCTTGCAAAGAGCAGAAAACATTTCTACACCGATGAGCTCAGTTGGAGCGGTTGAGGTGCTGGACCAAAAGGCTTCCTAAACAGCACCCACCACAGTAAACCCAACCAGGGAGAACTGGGCAGGTGAAATGGTACAAATAGAGTTTGTCAGGAGCAGCAATAAAAGTCCTTGGGGACTGGATCCCTGGGGCAAGATGTTGCACAGAAGCAGCAGCCGCAACCCTTCCACAAAGTCTTTCTACAAGGGTAGCAAATGCTCCATCGTTTCACAGTTTTTACACAACACCCAGGAGAATGTCACAACACCGCAAAGGTCCAGGAAAGCTACCCTGCCAATAGATCGTTTGCACACGGAGAATCTGCAAGGACGGGGTGGAGTAGGTGGGGGACATATTCTGGCCACTTTGAGGAGGGGCGAGTGTGTGGCACGTTCAGATGCACTAACGTACATTTAAAAGAGATCGCAGTGTGTGCAACTTAGCCCCCACCCCACCTTCTTCTCCCGCCTGAGGGAGGGGGCGCAATCTAAGGGCGAACTAGGAGGTCCCTTGAGCTGCATCCCTGCATCGCCTTCGGGCCTGCAGGGGAAAGAGAAAAGAGGTCGCTGTCGCCCATGAAGCAAAGGGATCTGCCGGCAACGCAGCCTCAGTTGCATCCCTAGAGATCTGGCACCCTGGAGGGATTCGCCGCAGCCCGCCCGGGGCAACTCACAGGGCACCCAGGATGCAACCGCGGTCACTCCGTCGCCTGGCAATGCCCCGCCTAGACCAAGCTAAGCGGGAGGTGGATCACTGGGGCCAATGGGGCAGCAAGCAAAAAGAGGGACGCGCCGGTAAATGCCAGCACCCCGCTTCTTACTCGACCACCCCACATCCCCCCCCCCGCAGGAACCTAGGTGTCCGGCAAAAGATATACCCCCCCAGCCTCCGTCCCCGCCCAACCACTCACCGATCAGGCTCCTCCCCGCGCCGGGAACGACCGGAGGGAGGGAAGGCCTTCTCGCAGCACTCCCTCCCTCCTTCCCCAACTACAGGTCCCAGCGTGCATCGCGCTCAGGAAACTACTATTGGTTCCGACATCCTTTGCGATCGAGTGGCAGGGGGAAGGGAGAAAGGCGCCTTGCTGTACGGGCCCAACGCTGACGCGAGAGAGACTACATCTCCCAGCAACCACTGCGCGGAATATTCGAGGCCGGGGTTGGTTCAGGCTGCCATCTTCCCAAGGCTGCAAGGGAGAGCAACGTTTCGAGGCGAGGAGGTGCCGGTTCGCGGCTGGGAGTTGTGTCTCCCCCCCCCCCTTGAGCTGGAAAAGTGACCTCTGGCAACAGTAACGCCGCAAATCAGCTCGTATAGATAGTTAATTGGGTTCAGCGTCCTCACAGCTATGGGGAAATGGCCACACAAACATGCTCGGAGTGATGGGGCATGGAAACAACACATCACACTCACACTCTCCCACGCACATTTCCCATAAACTTTCCTTGACACTAAATACTTCCCTCCTGGCATTTTCCTTGACACTAAGCGCTTCCCTCCTGAGTTTTTTTTTGGTGTGTGTGTGTTGGCCAAGGAAGATGGCCACCCTTAATCCTGTTGGCCACTGATAAGATTCCTAGCTTTGATTCCTCAGCTACGGTACCATATTTTAACACCTGCTTGATCTGCACACACATAGCTGCCAAGTTATCCCTTATTTTAAGGGATTTTCCCTTATGCTGAATAGGCTTCCTCGCGAGAAAAGGGAAAACTTGGCAGCTATGCACACAGTAGCAGCTGATGAAACTTCCCTCTGTGCTCTGACTTCTGCAGTGTTTAGAAAGGGACTGGAGCAAGCCAGGATTTTTCTTTCCCCCGGGTCCATTAGTAACCCTAGGCACAATTCCAAAGGTCCTAGCATTCACAGTTGGGCTTGTATTCACGTGCATAAGTAGAATCAAGGTGAGCAGATGTGATCTGGTGAGACTCCTACTCTTTCCATAATTATGGGAAAGGGGGAATGGCGACAGGTGAAGTATGCCGTGGAGGACTGTAGTAGTGATGAGAAAAGGTGCACTTGCTGATATTCCCTCTTCTACACATATTAAAAGCACCACATTCAGGCGTTCATAACCTGCTGTTACTTGAACCACATTGAGTGGGAAAGTGCTTGTAAGAGGGTGTAAGTAGAATTTTAGAGTTCGAAGGGACCACAAGGGCTCATGCAGTCCAACCCCCGTAAGGCTGGAATCTTTTTGCCCAACGTGGGACTTGAACCCACGACCCTGAGATTAAGAGTCTTGTACTCCTCATGGGAAAATGTGGCGTGATCTCTTAAGAGTAATCAAATGAAACTTTTAACACATGGCATGATAAAAGTCTAATTTTATCAGGACAAGTTACTTGCTGTTTACCGTTGTAACAATTGTTTTCTCAATTTTTTTTCTTCTGTACCATGAAAATAAATAAATAAACAGTATTTTCTTTTCTTTCTTTCTTTTTTAAAGAATTTTGTGCTCTTCATAAACAACAGTGATGAGGATCTTGTTGGACTACAACAATCACCATTCCTTGAAGAATATATATATTACTCCATATCACTTACTCCACATCATGTGTAATTAACACACCTATTGTTTTCCCTTGCTTATCTTTACTCTGCAATAAAAGGCCCAACTGTTGTAACTTTTCTTCATAGGGGAGTTGCTCTAGCTCCACAATCATTTAGGTTCCCCTTTTCTGAACCACTTCTCCAACCTAAAATATCTTTTTTTGGGATGAGGCAACCAGAACTGTACACAGTCTTTTGAGCATGGTCACACCATAAATTTGTATAGTGGCGTTATGACATATTGACAGTTATATGTTCAGTCTCTTTCCTAAGTTGCCCTGGCTAGGAGTGAGCTGCAACCAACCGCAAGATGTGCAATTATGGATGCTGCAACCTTTTCCTAGAAAGTGTTGCCCTTGGACAATACCTGGATGCCACTTAATAACTGTTCTGTGACAAAAGGATTCCCCCTTCCTTCTTTATTCTGAATGTAAAAATACAGTTCCCTTTCCTGTACCCTTTGTTTCTAGTATATTCTTGAATTGGAACACATGCCTAGAAGTCCTACCTTTAGAGCAGTAGGTCTCCGTAATTGTGAAATCTGCAGTGGCTCAGAATAAAAGGACAAAGATCCCATGTTATGAGTGACTAGAGATAACTACCCTGAGAGTGTAGCTACAACTAGAAAGAGGCTTTTCTTCAGTTGGGTGGCCAGGATATTCAAGGCAAGAGAAAAAGGAATCAGCAAAAGAAATAAGGGGGTTAGTAGTGGGTGTTTGAAGGGATAGAGGAAAACATTGAAGTACAGTCAGATAACTGAAGTTTTCCTGCGTAAGATTAAAAGAAAGAGAGATTAGCAAATAAGGGCCCTTTTTAGTTTATGAATGAACTTCACCAGTGTAAAATCTTTCATAGAAACTCTGGCTGTTTGATAGCTCTGATTAAAATTATATATTTGATATAAAACAATCTCAGTTGCACATATATATGCCTCATAGTGTGTTAAGTTGTTTGTGGGAGCAGAGAAAGAGTTCCACTTGTGACAAAAACAACTAAAAGGCACCCCTGTGTCCTACTCCAGTTTGCAATGGAGGGAACAAAGCAGCATTTAGGATAGGCAACTCCCAGTTTATGCACGGGTTACATTCCACGGCAGTGTGTTTAAGTGAAAACATGCATATTTGAAATACTACAGAAAAAGCCCGCAAACATTCTGTTCCGCCCCCTTCTGCCTATTTTTGTGATGGTTTCAGGTCACTTCTGGGTTAGGTGCAATGTGCTTGTGCACAGTCACACACATATCGGATGTGCGTAAAACGGTCGCTGCCTGTCAATCCCTATTCCCTTAGTTTACCTGAATCACTTCGAGTTTATAATAAGAACATAAGTGCCATTGTGGTATAGTGATTAGAACCAGGACTTGGGAGACCAAGGTTCAAATCTCTACTTGGCCATGAAGCTTAATGGTGACCTTGGGCCAGTTACTGTCTCTCAGCCTAACCTCCCTCACAGGGTTGTTGTGGGGATTAAGTGAGGAGGAGACCCACCTTGAGCTCCTGGGGGGGGGGATATAAATGCAATAAATAGATGAAGTCCTGCTGAATCAGGAATGTCTTGATCTGGGAAACCCACATGTAGCAGCTGGTTTTACAGTGCACACTGCCTCTGATCTTACGATTTTTTATCTAGTTCTAATCCCCTTTTAAAGGCATTTAAGCTAGTAGCCGACCACTAGATCTTGTGGGTGCAAATTCCATAAATGACTCAGGTTGTGTGTGAAGATTAAGTACCGTAGTATATTTTATCTGCTCTGAATCTCCTGCTAATCCGTTTCCACTGGGTTCCTCAGCATAACAAGCAGTAGAAAAATAACTGATCCAGACAGAAAACTGTTATCACATAGTATAAAATTGTAACAAGGTACAAGATAGGGAGAAACACACATACAGTAATAGGATGACAAGTGGCTCTCTTAGTTCATAAACCACACAAGTTATACATTCCTTAATTCGGACTGGGGGTTGTGGCTCTAGATTTGTGGCAGCCTGGCTATACTTGGAGATCACTGATTTTGTATGCGCCTTAGCTTTGTAGATTTTACTGTGGGAAAAGCAGCCGCCCCCTTATGCAATGATTTCCTTCAGGGAATTACTAGTGGAACAGTTTCATGCTGGTATATAGATTGGTTCTGCTCAGTGATTCATACACAGTTCTGCTTTTTCTTAGCCGCTCATTACGCCTGGCTTTTCCTAACAGCCATGACCTACATATGTGAGAGGACTGGGCGTTCGTTAGGCAAGGAGGTGTGCTTTTTGTATGGGTGGGTAGCAACAGCATTGGAAGATTCCTATTTGGGCAGAGCTGTGCATCGCGGGGCTGGCTACCACAGTGAGCAAAAGCAGCTAGGGCCCTAGATTGTGCTTGCCCAAATAACAGGGAATTTGCTCAAATTTTCTCCTCTACAAATCTTAGTGTAGCATAGAAGTAGAGGCTGAAGGGTGTGGGGGGGGGAATCATAGTATATGTTCAATAGTAGAGCATCTAGAAGGTCTCTGATTCAATCCCTGACACCCCCTGTGCAAAGGATCAGGTAGACCAGGGGGTGGTGTGGTGGTAGAATAAGAGACATTAAGCATATGTGTTTATTAAGCACTTAAATGACAGGCAATGTTAGCATATACACATTGCATAAAGGTAGAATGCTATACTTAAAACATACTGTCCAAATCATATGAACCACTGTCTTCTTTTTGTCCGGAACCTCCTCTTCTTCACCTTCATATTTGGGCAGGTAACGCTTTGTCACATCCTTTAAGAGAAAATACCATTAAAGTACTTCTTGTTTGTGCCTCCTAGTTACTGAACAGTGGCAGATTCATAAATGAACTGTTTCTGTACAATAGATAACGCTGACTCTTGTGGGAAAAGGACCACTGATACAGGGTAAAAACATAAGCAAGGAGCAAAACACACTTCATCTGGTTTTCTTTTTCAGGTATCTCGAGAGAAGAGGCAAGAGACTGACAGGGTGGCAGGTAAGAGCTAAGGTTTGGCCTTCCTAAACCATATTGTAAAGAGTTTTTATCTTAACCACTAGACTGCACTTGCTCACCATTCTCTGGATATCCTCCACATATTAACTGCTTGATATCTGTATTGTGACACCCAGAAGAAGCAAGGCTTTCTGAAACAGAAAGAGGGAGCTGTGAATTGACAGCCCAAAGCACCCCAGGGTGGCAGGAGAGGAGTTCCTCTCTCTGGGGATGTGATATTGACAGCAGCAGATCTGCTGCTTGGCAAGAGCATGTCTTGCTGGCCTCTGCTTACGCACAACTTATAAATAAACCAAACCCTACAGAAATGCATGCCACGAGTCTCCAGTGCTCTCTCTTCCAAAGGAAGCCAAACTCAAGTAGCACAGTGGAACTGCTCACCACTTGGGGAAGCAGGGAGCACACAACAATACAGTAGAAAGGAAATACTGTAGAAAGGGGACTCCCAAGGTATTGCCTGATGTACTTTTCTGCATTTCCTCTGACCTCACTGTTTAGGAATGCATACAATGGGTGGAGGTAGATGTGTGTGTGGTGTGTGTGTCTGATGAAATAGACTGTAATCCATACTTTCAGAATTTTTTGCAATGTTGATATCCCACGTTTTCCTCCAAGGGGTTCAAGGTGGTGTACGTAGCTCTTACCTCCCCAGTTTTCTTCTCACAGCAGCCCTGTGAGGTTGCTAAGGCTGAGAGACGGTGACTGTCCCTAGGTCACCCAGTGAGTGCCATGGCTTAGCGGGGCTTTGAACCCTGGTCTCCCACCTCCTAGTCCGACATTCAAACTACTACACCATACACTGCACAGATTCTTCTGCCATAATCTTGTTGTTTTTGCTACATGAGACAAGTGTGGCTCATGTTTGCTACAACAGAAAGGGATGCCGTTGAAGGAGTCAGAGGTGAGAATCAGTGCCGGGCTTGCATACTGCCTCTCTTGCCAGTCTGATCTCCTTTGCCATGGGCAGCAGCTGGGAATTTCCCCTGCTCTCCCTCCTTCCTTCCTTGGCTCCGGACCCCAACATCTGGAGACACTTTCTGGCGGAGGAAACCTGCCTTCTCTGTCCCAGCTGTGGGTGCTGGGCACACATATGGTTAACGGCAGCTGTGCTCCCATCTGAGGGAGGAGGGCTGGCGGCGTACAGCGTCTGCCCCTTTCTTTCCCTCTTTCTCTCTCTCTCTCTCGGTTTTCCACAAAGCGTCTTGCTGCCGGGAGCCTGAGATCTGAAGGCTAAGACACGAGGCAGCCAGGCTCTCCTCCTTTCTGCCCCAGTAGTAAGGGGTGGCGGAAGCGTTTACTTGGAGGGGGATGCTGTAGAAGACCAAAGGCAAAGGCAAGCAGTGGCTCTGGCAGCAGCCAGTCATCCTGCCCCACAGGTAGGTGCCCGTCAGCTGGGCAGCCCTCCAGGGCCAGGTACTTAGAAATGTGTGTGCAAAAGAGCTCAGATCTACCTGTGCAGGCTTGGCTAGGGGGAGTGGCTGGGCTTCCTAGGGATCTTGCACAAGGGCCTTTTCCTTCTGAAGGCCTCAGGCTGCTGATACCTCAGTTACTTTTGGGGGATGCGCCTGTGAGTGTGTGCAGCAGAATCTGCCCTGTGTTGGTCCCTCCCATTACAGTAGATGGGACATGGTTTTTGGCCCCTCACCCTGTGGCTACCCAGCCCTGCTTGGCACTGCTCTAGACAACATCCTGCACACCTCTAGATGTTAAATGGGCAGAGCCCATTGGCGCTGCAGGCAAGCCTCTGCCTCCCTGGGGAAGTGTCGCCTCGGGACAAGCAGCACTGGGCAGCTGTGCGATGCATCCTCGCTCTGGTTTAGGGAAGGGGAAGGCTGATTCTTGCACTGGCTGCTGTGCCTCCTGGCACGCTTGCCAACTTGCAGCCTTTGAATAACTCAGGATTACAACGCTTGGCTGCAGATGGTCATGGCCCTTCCAGGAGCGCCTCTCTATTTCCAAGAGGGTTATGGTTTGGGACCTGTGAGGGGAGCCCATAGGTTTTGGGGTCACCCTCTGCTCTCCACACACACTCTGCTACCCTCTTTGTGTTTTCCTGACTGGAATGGGACTCTTGAGGGTTTGGTGGTCTCTTTAATGCTGACGGAGATTTTTCCAGGATGTGACGGCTTTGCATTCCCAAGTGTTACCGGCTGCTGTATCAGGCCCTTGAGAGATGGAGAGTGGCCAGAGCGAACCGGAAAAAACAAACACACTGCCGGAGAACACATCCCTGTATGCGCCTCTGCTCCTGTCTTCCTCCTTACAAGCCTGTGTTTGTCCAACAATGTGTGTGCCCTGCCGTTGTCTCTGGCTTATAACGCTTGTCCTCGAAGAGATATGAACCTCCTTGTGGGCATACTATCTAGCTCCCTTTGTTGTGGGTTTCGCCTTGCGGGGCTAGAGACAGTTAGACTAAACATTCAGGTTTTTAAGCCTCCAGGAGGGATCTTGCTGTTACATAATGCCTGCCAACACTTCAGGCTTTACACCTAACAAACAGGTGAGGATGATGACCTATCTTACCTAAGGCTCCTTGTTCTCCACATCCCAACAGCATGTTGCTTTTAAAAACAACAATTCAAATGGGATCAAAACCTCACTCAATATTAAATCTGGACATGTTAGAAATATCCCATACCAGCTGAAGTCTAACCATCCACAGACTGCCCGCTCAAGGTTATACAACAGCACTTCCCCAAATGGTTGTGTTCGGACGACAGTGAGGCTGTGCAGAGATTAGGGGCTTGAAATGCAGCAAGGTTGTTTCTAGTCACATTCTTACATTGCTGTACAGACCGGGGGGGGGGGGCAGAGATGTCTTCACCTGATGCCTGTTACCTGGAATTGTTTCATCATCTCAAACCCCAATTCGCTTAAGCTGCTATTTGCGCAGGTGCAGTGGCTGCCTGAAATGTCACCACAGCTTCCCTTTTTCTAATTGGATGGCAGTTGGCTTGGGGGGAAATGCATCAAACAGAAGTATTTCTCAAGAAACTACAGCATACCTATGGAAACCGTCATGCCAAGTTTGGTGACAATATCTCGAGAGGCCGCCAAACCTATACCGAAAAAATGGGCAAAGTCATGCCAAAGTGATGTTTTGGACTGCCATCTTGATTAAGAATGGTGTCCGGCATCAAAACATTGATGAAGACTGCTTGGGAATCCCCATGCCAAGTTTGGCAACGGTATCTCAAAAGGCATCCAAATGCATAGAGAACAAACAAATGGACAAACCATTTTCTAAACCATATAATAGATCCACGATCATTCATACTCATGATGATACTCCATGTTTAAGGATGCAGGTGAACTTGGTGTAGTTGAAATTGTCCTTTTTGTCAATTGGTGCCTCTCTGAAGAGCTCACCTACTTCTTCATCTGTAAACCTGTCTCCCGTTGTCGTCAGCAATTCTCTCAGGTTGTCTTCTTGAATGAAACCTGTTGCTTCTTCATCAAAGCAAGCAAAGACATTCCTAATTGCATCTTCTGGATCAGTGCCATTTAATTTCTCTCAAAACATTGTGAAGTTTATTGGTCCTGGAGCCTCATTCATCATAGCATCTAGGACTAGGTATTCATCAGCTGGATTCTTCCCAAGTGAAATGAGTATATCAGGCGGTCTTCTTTGTCAATGAAACCATCACTGTTTTGATCAATCATGTTGAATGCCTCTTTGAATTCTTGAATCTGTGACTGATCAAACATAGTAAACACATTGGAAGTGGCATGCTGAGGGCGCTTCTTTGTGGCCTTAGTCTTTGCCCTTTTGATTGACATGTTGGCTGTTGGATTCTGAGTGGCAATGGATAAGAATCAGTTATGGGAGAAGCTCCACAAGAGTCAGTTTTGAAGCCTAAAACTTAAACTAGCATGGCTTCTCTCTGCAAGGAATCTGAGAATGTTAGTTCTGAGCAGGGACTAGGTTTTCAGCATCTTCAGAAAACTACAATTCCCAGAAATCCCTGGAGGAAGACAAGTGTCTCAAATCAGCATTTATCTCTAATGCAGATGCACTTCTGAATGCAGCATAAAGTTAACTACAGGTACATGTGTGTTCCTTTCCTTGCACAGTGTGGGAATGCCTGCACATCCATTTACATTATGGTTGCAGTTCAACTGGGTGTATAAATGTGGCCTGCATGATCCCTACCTGCACATGGGTTGTGTAACTGTTTCCTTTGGTCCATGTGCTCTCTTGTTCTGCCCTGCAAAATACACACAGCTGCTTCCGTGAGAATCTTCTGGTTCTGAATTTGGGCCTGGCTGTGTAGCTCATCCTTGGATAATATTCCCAGAGGATCTTTGACCACAGATCTTAGGAGACTTGCCCAGTTTTGCTTGGCACTGCACTGCCTTGCCTTATTATAGGACTAGGGTGGGGCAGGCTTGCAAACTATGCACATGTGCATAAGTTTGTATACTCAGTTGCACTCTGCCATGGGATCACAGACTTGTCCCAGGAAGAAAACATTGGCCATTGATTACTGTTCTTGTTGTTGTTTTTAAATTACAACTTTCGGGCCCAAAGGCTGCCAAAGCGATGAAAACATACAAACCTATGTACTTTGGTGAAAATGTGCATACTTGTTAAAGACCCAGTTTGGCAGCCCCCCATGCTGTAGGGCCGGCACTGCCTGGGAGGGTGGGACCCGGACTGACTCCAGCTACAAAAGCTGAGGCTGCTGAACAGACCCTTAGGCTGGGGTGTTGTTTGCATTTTTTGTTGGGATGCTTGTTGCTGTTGGGTGGGGTTTTTTTGTACCTTTATTTTAGATATTGTGATTTATGTGGAAAATTTTCCGTTTGGTTGTGTATTTTTGATGTCTTATGTACTGTTTATGACCACTTTTGTTATGTTGCTGTTATGCTTTTTTTCATGTTGTAAGTCGCCTTGAGCATTGCTTGAACTGTGGAAAGGCAGCATACAATAAAATTATGGATGTATGTACAACAGTGCAGCAGAGCTGATTTACCACATTTTGAAGTAAGCAATGTAATGCACATTGCCATCTAAACTGGGTCTTCCCATAAGACCTTATGAAGCAAGGGAAAGAACATGTATTACCACCCAAAGCATGCACACCCAACAAGTCCAGGGTTCAAAATGTCCCAAGTGCCCTGCTGCTGCAATCTCTGCCCGCCACATCCACACTTTCACTGCCTGACTCTCTCTTCTCCCACAGGGCCAAAAGCAATGAAGATAACACTGACACCAAGTGCCCTTTTGCTCATCTGCCTGATAATCCAGGCATATTGCAATGAGGAGGATGTGGAGCAGAGGCCTGGAGCACCAACACAGCCTCCGCCACCCCAGCATCACACTTCCAGGTAGGTCGGGGCTCATCAACATGGTGCCTATGTGCACATGTGCCCACAGAGGACTTATGTGATGCCCACAGGGAGTCCTTCCTTCCACTGAAATTAGGCTTGAAATTCGTATTCGGTTGCAGCCAACAGAATAGGTTGCAATGTGTGTCGTCTTCTCCTTCTTCTTTGGCGATCACTCGTAGCCGAGAAAGATTGTCGTCCATGGACACAGTTTTAACAGTGAGTCTGTAAGTGACTGTGGAGGCCAATTCTGGATCCACGCATCCTTCCACAGTGGGGATA